>NC_057804.1:658847646-658872815 GCF_018294505.1 Triticum aestivum
AGTAGTAGATGTTAATTTAGGGTTCATAGATAATGATTTTTAGTAGTAGTGGATATTAATTAGTAGTAGTGATGATAAACTAGTTGTATAATTAGCAGTAGTAGATGTTAATTAGTAGTAGATGTAGTAGTAGATGTTAATTAGTAGTAGTAGATGTACTAGTTTCTTTCTATTTATAGTAAGTTTATATTTAGTAAGAACGAGTTGAATTAATAGAACTAGTTTAGTTTTAGTTGAACTAGTTTAGTTTTAGTTGAACTAGTTTAGTAAGTAAATTAATAACTAGTTGAACTACTTTATTTTTAGAAAGAACTAGTTTTTTTTCTATTTATAGTAAGTTTATATTTAGTAAGAACTAGTTGAATTAATAGAACTAATTGAACATGTCATATTTGTTGTTATTTTTTAGTTTAAGCAATTATTTCATGTTTTGGTTACACCTCCGAGTGGCCTATGTTTTGCCGGAGTGTTAATTAATTTCCGTTTCGGCAAATTTCAGGCTCTCGATATGTCCTTTTTTAGCAAAGGTCATGCCAGATTTTTCCGTGAATTCTGGCATGACTTGTGCTAGAATATGTACAAGTTTAATCTTGGAATTATGAACGTAGGAAATGTCATACTCGGACGACGACAGTCTCCCGGGGGAGTGCAGCTGGTGCCACAATGATCGAGGTATGTGCGACAGGTTCGTTGAGCTGGATGAAGATCGGCGCTTCAGCATTAAGCTCAAGGAGACTTTCGATGTTGAAATGGTACGCAACAACGACAAGCGTTTTTTTCATAATTAAGCATGACTTCAACTATTTCAACGTCTAATTTTCATCTTTTACAATTCGACTAGCTTATCCCATGCCATGCAAGACGCTATGTCTTGGAGAGGATGGGTTTTGAAGACCATGAAAATTTAAAGAAAATACACCTAAGGACCCATCATGATATGGATTTTGAAGTAAATCTGTGCAATGCTCAGAGCGTAACCCATTTTGGTTGCAAAAATTGGGAAGCACTTTGCAAAATGTATGATTTTTATGAGGGTATGATTATCACCATGGATCTTGGTGATCCTGACATCGAGCAAGACAATATGGACATTTGGGTCCTTGTTGATACGCTTCCGATTGTACCGCTATGTGAGTTTCTCAAACATAGTTATTAACTAATTTATATTGTTTATTTCAAAATAGTTGACAACTTATTTACATTGACAGCTTATTTTGATTCTTCAAAGACTGTGCGGAAGATGGTAGACAAAACCCACTACACCGATGGCTCCGAATTAACTTACAAGGAGAAAAATCATCTGATCGCATTTTGTACTCTTCTTGAGGATTACAATAACTATTATCGAACTCCTCCAAATTATGATGAATACATGCCACTAGTGCCCGTGTTGAACCACGGCAACTTTTCTGGAGATACCCTGGTAAGATTTTTTACTATTACGACATCCGTGCATCTTTTGCATACTTCTAAAACTAGTACATCATTGCTAACTACGAAGTTATTACTATGTTTTTCAATAGAAACTCCCGATAGATTGTGTGCCTCATCTGATGTATCTGAATGGTCGCCTTATAGTTTTGAACATACTGCCAGGTAAATCTAGGGAGCTCACCTGTGCATATCGGATTTCTAAAACCGGTGAACACATGTTCATCAAAGAATGGAAGAAATGTATGGACATTCGCAAGGAGGTTCTTGGAAGTAACATTCAGCGAAAGGCAAGAATTGGAGACAGGCTAATCTCCATTCTCCATAATGGAGAGTCAGGGGCTATCTTGTTTTTTGCTATTTTACCTTAGAAAATGTAGTAGGTCTTAATCGAATGTAGTAGGTCCTATGAGGTACAATATGTTTATTATGTGGTAATGTGTTAGAGTTGATAATGAGGAGTACTTGTGATTACGACTAGTGACCAATTTGCTAAGTTGATCTTGAGGAGGTGTTATATGAAAATGATGTATTATGATGATAAGTTGTTGATGATATGATGATGATGATGATGATATTATTATATCATTGGGTGAAACAATCGCAGATTAGTTTCAAGTGGATGGACATCCACTTGAAAATAGTCCATGGTTCTTTCACCCCGTGATGTAATAACTCATTATGATGTAAAAACAATCTCTAAATTCCTGTTGTATGAAAACTTGTGTAAAGGTGTATGAATACAACATGAAATAAAAAAGAAATAAAATACTAAATAATAGTAGTAGCGCGGGCAAGGAGAAGCGCTACTACTAATTACCAGTAGCGCTCTTCTAGAGAAGCGCTACTACTAAGTAAATTTAGTAGTAGCGTGGGTCTAGGAACGCTATTGCTAAGCTTTAGCTGTAGCGCCTTATCAATAGTGCTCCTGCCCGTGCTACTGATAGGCCTAAAACCCGCGCTGCTGCTAGGATTTTCCCTAGTAGTGGATGGATCAAAGTGGGGGAAGAAAATTCCAAATTCTTTCAAGCCATGGCAACTGAGAGATTAAGAAGAAATACTATCTCTAGCTTAATCAATGATGATGGTTTGTCTCTATCCTCCCATAATGATATGGCTGGTCTTCTTATAAGGACAACATGGGAGTCTCTTGTGGAATTGACATGTTGTTTGATCTAGAGAATCTGTACAACCTGTCCCTGGCCTTGAATGTTTATCTGAACCCTTCTCAGATGAGGAAATAAATGAGGTACTAAAGCACTTTCCTCTTGATAGGGCACCTAGACCAGATGGTTTACTAGTCTCTTTGTAAAGAAGTGTTGGCACATCATCAAAGATGACTTCCTAAATCTAATCAATGATTTCTATGATGGAAGAATTTCTCTGCAAAGCATAAATGGTTCCCTAGTGACCCTAATTCCCAAAACACTGTCTCTTGAAGGGCCCAATGATTATAGGACAATCTCCCTCACAAGTACATGTTTTAAATTCCTCACTAAACTCCTGGCAAATAGACTACAGAAGGTTATCCTCACATGAATCCATAAAAACCAGTATGGTTTCCTCAGATCAAGGTCCATTCAGGATTGCATTGCTTGGAGTTTAGAATACATTCACCAGTGTCATCAGTCCAAGAGACCAATCCTTATCCTTAAGCTTGACTTTGCTAAAGCTTTTGATACTGTAGAGCATGATCTAGTTTTACTCATGTTGAAATATAAGGGCTTTGATGCAAAATGGATTGGTTGGATTAAGGAGCTTCTTTCTTCTGGATCTTCTTCCATCCTTCTAAATGGTGTCCCTGGTTAGTAGTCTAATTGCAAAAGAGGTGTCAGGCAAGGTGATCCTCTGTCACCACTACTCTTTGTTATAGCTGCTGATCTCTTGCAATCTGTGGTTAATCAAATGTTGCAGCAAGGTCTATTGTCTCTCCCAATACCTTCTAGTGATCATGACTTCCCAATAGTCCAATATGCAGATGATACCTTGTTGATTGTTCAAGCTGATGATTCCCAACTGCTAGCCCCTAAGAATATGTTGATTGCCTTCTCAAAATCAAATGGTTTAAAAGTCAATTTCCATAAGTCTTGCATCTTGCCCATCAATGGCACACAGGAGGAATCCGTTAGATTGGCTGCTATTTTTGGATGCCAGGTTGGATCCCTTCCATTCACATATATGGGTTTGCCTGTGGGTACCACAAAGCCTAGAATTCAAGATATGGTGCCTATTGTTGACAGAGTTGAGAGGAGGCTCTCTGCAAGTTCCTCCCTGCTTTCCCAAGGTGCAAGATTGCAGCTATTGCAATTAGTCCTTTCCTCCATGCCCATCTATTTTCTTTGTAGTCTGAGTCTACCAGCTACTATTATTAAGCAACTGGAGAGAATAATGAGGCAGTGTTTATGGAGAGGTAATTCTGATACACCTAAACAATCTCTGGCTGCTTGGCCAATGGTTTTTAAGCCAAAAGATAAAGGGGGCATGGGGATCATCAATCTTGAAGTCCAAAAATAAAGCTTTGCTCACAAAGCACTTGCACAAGTTCTATAACAAAGCAGATATACCTTGGGTTTCCTTGATTTGGGACACATATTACAATGGAGTGGTTCCCCATGCAACTATGCAGTGTGGTTCCTTTTGGTGGAAAGATATCATGAAGCTAAATGAGGTTTATAGAACTCATACTATTATCACCATCAATGATGGAAGCAGCTCTCTATTTTGGCATGATCCTTGGATCTTGGGTGGAAGCCATTTGCCAATAGAGGAGAGATTCCCCAGACTTTTTTCCTTTGCTCTGGATGACAAGATATCTGTCAAAGACTTTATTGAAGACTTTGATATTGGTACTTATTTCCAATTACCAATATATCAAGAGGCAATGTATGAGTTGGTTACTCTTAACTCTGATCTAAGTGGATTGCAAAGATGCCCCCAGGAACCTGACTCTTGGTCATGGACACCTGGTAAAGGATCATATTCTGCTAAGAGTTACTATACTCTGGCCCATGCACATTTTCCAGATGTTGATCCTTGTAAATGGATTTGGAGAAGCAAATGCATAATGAAAATCAAGGTTTTTGCTTGGTTAATGCTCAATGATAGGCTAAACACCAGAGATATGCTTGTAAGAAGGCACTGTAGATCTGAAGATGAGGATAACCTATTCCCTATGTGTGTGGCTCATATACATGAAGACAGAGATCATCTATTTTTCAAGTGCATCTTCAGCAACAGAGTTTGGAATTACTTGCAGATTACCTAGTATGTTGGGCTATCTCCTAAAGAATGTATTCTAGCAGCAAAGAGGAGTTTCAAGCACCCTTTTTTCTTCGAGGTTGTTTACCTTGCTTCATGGAGCATCTGGACCACAAGGAATGGCAGGATCTTCAGGCATATTAGGCCAACTTTTGGGGTCTGGAAGGCTAAATTCATACATGACATCACCCTGCATTCCCGCAGGATGAAGGCTTCGATCAAGCCATTGCTTCTTCAGTGGATTCATGCTCTGCCATGACCTATGTGGCTTGGCCATCTATTGTACATTTGTATATATGTTGTTGTTGTATATTCATAGGTAGGTCTGTTGAACTCCTAGATAGCTTTTATTTCAGTTTTCTTTTGTTGTAAGACTTGGGCTCTCTTTTAATAAATGGTTGTGGGGCTTTTGCATCACAGTGTTCAGTCAAGAAATAAACAAACACCTTTGGAGACACCTGTAGAGTACCTTTATAATCACCCATTTATGTTGTGACGTTTGGTAGCACACAAAGTGTTCTTCCGGTATTCGGGAGTTGCATAATCTCATAGTCTGAGGAACATGTATAAGTCATGAAGAAAGTAGTAGCAATGAAACTGTCACGATCATAATGCTAAGCTAATGGATGGGTCATGTCCATCACATCATTCTCCTAATGATGTGATCCCGTTCATCAAATGACAACTCATGTCTATGGTTAGGAAACATAACCATCTTTTATAAACAAGCTAGTCAAGTAGAGGCATACTAGGGACAATATGTTTTGTCTATGTATTCACACATGTACTAAGTTTTCGGTTAATAAAATTCTAGCATGAATAATAAACATTTATCAGGAAATAAGGAAATCCATAATAACTTTATTATTGCCTCTAGGGCATATTTCCTTCATATATTATGGCTCAATAGGCTACACAAGTGTTTTATCTCCCGTACGCGTGCACATCTATGGAACATATTGATCTCTTGAAATGGGATGTCGTGTACAAGGTACCCCCTTGTATGAAGGTACCTACCCCAAACAAGGACGATTACCACAAACCCTAACACATATGAGGGAGAGTTCTATCAAGAAGTAGACAATCACAAAGACGAAGATGATGCATAGGAAGATGATGGCGTGCATGACAAAGATGATGCTATGGAACATGAGGCCATGCGTTGCATGGAAGTAGATAATGCGGAGGACGAATACGAGGATGTTTCCAACCCTCGAGGTTTGGCGTTACTTATACGATGGCACATGGGGTTAGATGATGATGAGGGGCCCCCCTGAAGACTTCGAGGATGAATGTATGAACGGGCATGATAGCGATGATGACAGCCCTACTCCAAATGTTGCACCTAATATTGACCCTTATTTCTAATAACTCCATGTAATCGTGTCAGAACTCTATGTATGCGTGTCACAAATCTATGTATTCGTGTGTGTAACAACTCTATGTATTCGTGTGTGCAACAACTCTATGTATTCGTGTGTGCAACAACTCTATGTATTCCTGTGTGTAACAACTATATGTATTATTGTGATAACTCCATTTTTTCTTCATATGTGATATAGTTATTGTATTTACATCAAGTTGTATCATCTGTATTAACTGTTTTGTTCTTCTTTGTATCAGGTGATTGAAACATGACAGGTGGCAACAAGAATCCAAAGGAAAGTATGAAAGATGTGGCAGCTCTGTCCAAGAAACCAAAAGAAAGTTTGAAAGATGTGGCAGCTCGACCGGTGAAAGCGGTGGACGCTCCTACATCGGTTGCCACAACCGCCAAGAAGGCCAAACGACTAGTGGGTCTAGACACCTGTCAGAAAAATCAGGTGAAACGAGTTCGAGTAGAACGCAGGGGACGAGTAGGAGGCCGACAAAGAGGGGGAGTAGATGAGGCACGAGGAGGAGGGGGTGAGGAGGGGGAGTAGATGAGGCAGGAGAGGAGGGGGATGAGGCAGACGAGTAGGGGGATGAGGAGGGGGGTAGGTGAGGCAGGAGGAGGAGGGGGACGAGGAGTATGAGTAGGAGGACGATGAGGGGGAGTAGATGAGGCAGGAGGAGTAAGGACACGAGGAGGACGAGTAGGGGAACGAGGACGGGGAGTAGATGAGGTAGGAGGAGGAGGCGGGAGAGGAGGATGAGTTGAGGGAGGAGGAGGACGTAGAGCAGCCCCGAGTAGGGCACCTCTTTCCTCTCCTGGACCCTCTGATGGAGTGCTTCGTCGTGCTTAGGAGGAGGATGCTTGACGACTGGAGGAGCAAATAGAGGATGGGGAGGATGCGAGTGAGGAGGAGAAGGATGAGGAGGATGAGGAGGAGGTGGTGGTGGAGGATGAGGAGGAGGAGGTGGTGGTGGAGGACGACGTCGCTGAGAGGAGGTTGGTTGTTCGTCAGGTTTCTGAGGTTGGGGATGGACCCTCATGAGTGACGGAGCATCACGAGGTGAGCGGCTCACAGCTGAGTGGTTCGACTACCAGCACTACTTCCACATGGAAAGTATGGCTGCGTGGTCCTCCAAAGCTTCCAAAACGTCCATATGTGCATAGAGACATGTTGATTGAACCAGTGGGAGAGAAGTAAGTGGTTATCTCAACTCATCCCATATAAATTGTACCATTGTCATTTCATCACATATAATATGACTTCACTCTTTGTAATGCAGGAGCTTAATAAAAGGTGGGGAGAGGCGTTTGCCACGGTGGCCGAGTGGCATCATTGGGGGTCTTTGTAGGTAAAATTATCCTGGACTGGTCACTTTGTCGAATGGTATCATTGAGCCAGCCTCGTCATGGGATCACTACAAACTCGCTCTGGATTTCCTGGACATGCGTCAGAGGGTTTATGATAACATAGCCTTGCGAGTGGTCAACGATTTCTGGGTAAGTCCTCTCAAACACCCGAATGTCAATACCAAAAGGATTAAATTTTCCATAGTCATGATTTTACCCTTCTCACATGTATGCGTGTTTGTAGGATTTCTATACATGCGCAGAGGGTCATAAGGATCATGCAAATGTGGTGGTTGAGAATATTGCCAAGAAACTAGTCCACGACATGCACTATGAGGAGCGCGTCCGCTTAGTGGTCAAGTATCACGCGGACTATCTCACCTATAAGATTTCCAAAAAGGACGCTTGAGGGAAGCATCTTTCACAGGACGATTACTTCAAGGCAAGAGAAGATGGATCCTTGCTATTACATTACCGCAAATTAGATTCCTTACTAAGATGTACTTGTTTACTTTATAGGTGATTCCTCGGTGGTGCACTGACAAACATCCGTGCTGGGAGAAGATCGTCGAACAGTGGATAGATCCAGGGTGGCAGAATGAACACAAGGCAATAGGGGAATGACGTAAGTTGATGGGTTGTCTAGGACACCATCAAGGCAACCTCACCATCCCAGGTGTCGTCTGCAAACATGTAGGCAAGAACATCCTTTTCTTTTCATCATGTTCTCTTTCATTTGTGAGCATTCCCTTGATTGTTTGGATCATTTTCTTTTGCAGAAAGAAGACATTGGCAAGGATATCTCTTACTTCGAGGCATGGAGCATCAAACATACCAAAGACGACAAGGACAATGACCCTCTCCACCCGGAGAGGGTCTGGATCAGCTCTAAAGCCCGGTCAGATGGGGAGAAATACACCAAAAAATTGAAGGAGACGTACGAGCAAGAGGTTGATCCTCACGTGCTGCCGTTTGACCCTCTTGTGGCCATTTCCACGGCAGGCGGTAGATCGAATGGGCGGATGGCGGTTCACCTTGATTCTATCATAACCTCCTCCCTTTCGAGAGTGAACACCCTTCATGCTATGAGTACTGGCTCTACTCCTACCATAGAGCGTCAAGCACCACACACCATGACCATTATAGAGGAAATTCAGGTAAGTGCTTCTCATTGATCCTTCATGGTCCTGCATGTTGCATATCAACGCAAATGACATTTGCATTGCCATATTGTAGACTCGACTGATTACACCCAAAAAGAACAAGATGAAGACCGAGCTAAGCTGAAGGCATAAGATGATCTAGTGAAGTATTTACAACATATGGTGTCCAATCTTTATTCCATGCAAGGCAAACTAGTGCCAGAGATGCCACCGACGCCAAAGTGGAACATTGTGAGTTTCATTCAAACTATTTCTATCACCATTTTCGGCATTACCATATGTATTCATCTCATTATTGGGTCAATTCATCATAGCTAAATCCATCACAAGGGTCGAACAATGTTTCGGTAGTTCCACCTCAAGTTGGAGTTGGGGAAGCAAACGCCACACAAGAAGTTGATGTTACCATTCCGATCTCAAAACCACATGAACTTCATGTTATGCTGTGTTTGAAACTGTTCCTTGTATGTGCTTGAGAAATATTACATCTTGTGTGATCTTGAGACTTGCAAACTTGTGGTAGTCGAGTGTGCTTCACAACTATATATTGCACTATTGCTTTTATGTGGGATGTTCTTGAGAATCAATGCTTTCTTTGTTCAATGATGCCTATATGTGACATGTTCTATGTATGATGAACTATATGCTGCTGTTGTATATGTTTTGCTGCAGGAAAGAAACAAAAATGCCAAAAAAGGCTGTTGGGTACAACAATACTGAGAGGGCCTCTCGGCAAAGGAGCTGAAACTGGAACTTCTACCGAGAGAGCTCTCGACAAAGGGTGTCAACCTGTAGTGCCCCTGAAAACTTTACCGAGAACCCTATCGGTAAAAGTACAAGGTTTGCCGAAAGTGACTCTCGGCAAACATGGCCTTCAGCGTATTGATGTGGACCCACATGTTAGGAGCTGACACGTGGCGCACTCCTATTGGCAGCATTTTCCGAGAGTACATCTCGGCAAAGATGGCCCTTGTGAAGGAAATATGCCCTAGAGGCAATAATAAAGTTGTTATTTATATTTCCTTACATCATGATAAATGTTTATTATTCATGCTAGAATAGTATTAACCGGAACTTAGTAGATGTGTGAATACACAGATAAAACATATTGTCCCTAGTATGCCTCTACTTGACTAGCTCGTTAATCAAAGATGGTTATGTTTCCTAACCATAGACATGTGTTGTCATTTGAAGAACAGGATCACATCATTAGAGAATGATGTGATGGACAAGACCCATCCATTAGCTTAGCATAATGATCGTTAAGTTTTATTGCTATTGCTTTCTTCATGACTTATACATGTTCCTCTGACTATGAGATTATGCAACTCCCGAATACCGGAGGAACACCTTGTGTGCTATCAAACATCACAACATAACTGGGTGATTATAAAGATGCTCTACAGGTGTCTCCGAAGGTGTTTGTCGGGTTGGCATAGATCAAGATTAGGATTTGTTACTCTGTGTATTGAAGAGGTATCTCTGGACCCTCTCGGTTATGTTCATCACTATAAACCTTGCAAGCAATGTGACTAATGAGTTAGTTGCGGGATGAAGCATTATGGAACGAGTAAAGAGACTTGCTGGTAATGAGATTGAATTAGGTATAAAGATACCGACGATCGAATCTCGGGCAAGTAACATACATATGACAAAAGGAACAACGTATGTGGTTGTGCGGTTTGACCGATAAAGATCTTTATAGAATATGTAGGAGCTAATATGAGCATCCAGGTTCCGCTATTGGTTATTGATCAGAGATGTTTCTCGATCATGTCTACATAGTTCTCGAACCCGTAGGGTCCGCATGCTTAATGTTCGATGATGATTTGTATTATGAGTTATGTGTTTTTGATGACCGAAGTTTCTTCGGAGTCCCCGATGAGATCACAGACTTGATGACGAGTCTCAAAATGGCCGAGACATAAAGATTGATATATTGGAAGGTTCTATACGGACACCGGAATGGTTCCAAAGAAGACCGGGGATTTTTCAGAGTACCGGGCGGTTACCGGAACCCCCCCCCCCCGGGAAAGTTATTGGGCCTATTGGGCCATAGTAGAGGAGAGGAGGCAGGCCACGGGAGGTGGCCCATGCCCCCCTTGCCTCAATCCGAACTGGACAAGGGGAGGGAGCGCAACCCCCCTCTTTCATTCTCCCTCTCTCCTTCCCCTTTCCCCTCTCCTTTAGTTGGAAGGAGGGGGCCGAATCCTACTTGGACCGGGAGTCCAAGTAGGACTCCTCCCTTGGCGCACCCTCATTGGCCGCAATCCTCCTCCTCCCCCTCCTTTATATACGTGGCCAGGGGGCACCGACTACAAAAAAAAGACACATCCGTGACATTTTGGGCCGAACAATGTTTTTCTGTCATACTTATGACACTTCTTTGACGATAACTGTGAGAAAACCCAGTATCATCATAGATGTGGTGGGCTCCTACTTCTATGACAAAAACTCATGACAGAAAATGGGCTTTTGATCCTGGGTGGGCCGAAGACGCAGCTGCATGACATTCTTCGGGCCGTGCATGACGGAAAAAACCGTGGTAGAAGCGAGGGCGAGGAAAATATCGGGGCGTTCTCGGTTACGTTGGCTGCTCGGGGCCGAGCGATGCACGGAGGTTTGTGCATTTCTCTCGTACACATACGCGCGTGGGTGTGAGGCGTTGGGCTCTAACTGAACCCGAGTGAGGCATTCGCCTACTAAACCCGAGCGATTTCACTGCAGGCTATGCGTTACTGAACCCGAGCGATGGATCGATGGCTGTTAACTGAACCCGATCGAGCGATTCCTTCGCTACTGCTGCTAACTGAAGCCGATCGATGCTGTCTCTGGATGAACTGTGAGCGTTGTTGGGGGGGTGGATGAACAGTTCCTGGTGGGGGGTTGGATGAAAAGGACCCCATGGTGTTGCGCTAGATGAACAGGACCCCGATCGATTGAGCCGGTTGGGCGTGGATGAACAGGACCCGGTGGAGGGGTGGATGAACATGACCCCGTGGAGGGAAGGTTGAATAGTAGCCGGTGGAGGGTTGGTTGAACAGTAGCCAATGGAGGGCTGGATGAACAGTAGCCCGTGGAGGGGTGGTTGAACAGGACCCCGTGGAGAGGGCTAGTTGAACAGTAGCCGGTGGAGGAGCAATGGAGGCTGGATGAACATGATCCCGTGGATGAACAGTCACAGATAGAGGCTGGAGGAGGTCGACAGTGGATGAACAGTAGCCCGTAGAGGCTACACGATATCGACAGTGGAGATGAATAGTATCCCTTGGAGTCCCGTTCTACGGTACGCCACACCCCTCCAGATGAACATGACCCCCGTTTTGACCGTTGCGGTCCAACACAAGTCTGTTTTCTCCGTTTTACGATACGCCACACTCCTCCTGATCAATAGGACCCCGTTTCGACAGTAGGAGGTCCAATAGAAGTCCGTTTCCTCCGTTTTGCGGTACGCCAGACCCCTCCCGATGAACAGGATCCCGTTTCGACCATGGGTGGTCGAACACAAGGCCGTTTCCTCCATTCTGCAGTACGCGAGGCCTCGTTTTCATCGGCTGTTCCGTCCAAGCCCTCCCAATGAACACGACGACGCATTCCGTTCTGACCCAGCCGATTGGCTCCCCATGAACATGACGACGACGCAGTTTCTCCGTTCCGACCCAGCCATGTACACAAGCCCTGGTCGTACGTATGCGCGAGTAGGCGTTTGAGACCTTGCCCGTATGTATGTACGTGGCCGTATTTTCTTTCTTGCACCCTGGCCGCTGTATGTACGTTTACATGCTACGCGCGCGCCTCTACTACGACACGTTCACGCCTCTACTACGACACGTGTGTGCCTCTACATCAACCAGTATGTACGTACACGTTCGCGACCAGAATGACAATGCTATGTACGCTTCGACCAGGTGGGTTTCGATTGTCAGACACTTCCTTGCGTGCGAAGATGTAGATGGTGGGTCCCAGCAGTCAGAGGGCGAATCTTTTTTTCAAGAAATATGGTGGCCCATCTGGTGGTCCCTGCTGTCAGGTGGAGGAATCATTATTTTCCGCGTAATATGGAGGCACTTCCTTGCTGCGGCCGTGGACCCAACTGTCAGCCTCTCCACGTACAGTACTCTTCCGATGGAAGTCGTTCCTTGACCATGTTGACCACGCAGCACCGAGAGCACCAGGGCGGTGGACGACAGCGAGGCCTAGGACCGGGACGACGCGGAGCCGGGAAGACGCGAGATTGGATGCCCACGCGGAGAGGAGTACGAGGGTTCAGTGGTTCGACTTTGGTGTGAGGCTGCCATCGCCGCATAATAACATGGGGTGTGGGTGAGTGGAGGGATGGCCTGGCCAGCGGTGGGAGTAGTAGGGGGCGGTGAGACCTCCGTGGCAGCACAGCCGGCCATGGGAGGCAGGAGCAGGTGACACAATCGACGCTGCTTTGGGCGGCTGGAGCAAGAAGACCAGAGGTTGAAGAAGCACTATGTTCGTTGGATGGACATCATACGGTCACTAGAGCTAGAATCGTTCATATTGACTAAGTTGACAAAGCCCTCCGTCCCCGTCAACTTAGCAGGCCCACAAGTCAGCCTCCCACTATGCTGGGTCCCAGCTAGCAGGGGGAGTATTCATTTTTTTGTGCATAATAAGGAGGCACTTCCTTGCGTGCGAAGATATAGCTGGTGGGTCCGACCTGTCAGCGGGGGGAACGTTTTATTTGCGAAATACAGAGGCCCTTCCGGTGGGTCCCAGCTATCAGGTGGAGGAATCATTATTTTGCGCGTAATAATGAGGCATTTCCTTGCGTGCGGCCGTAGACCCAGCTGTCAGCCTCTCCACGCATAGTCTACTTCTGATGGATGTCGTTCGTTGACCACGTTGACCACTCCGCGCCGAGCGCATCCAAGGTGGTGGATGACGGCGAGGCCCCGGACAACAACAAGCCGGAGATGGAAAGACGCGGGAGTAGAGTCGCAGACGGAGAGGTGTACAAGGGTTAACTGGTTCTGGTGCGGTGTAGTTCGGCAGTCGGTGGAGAAGAGCATGAGGTGGAGAGAGATGGAGGGATGGCCTAGCCAACGGTGGGGTAGCGCTTCACAGCAAAGCGTGTAAGCAGAGCTGCTAGCAGCAGGAGGCGGCAACAGGTGGTCCCAGCGGTGCTGGAGGAAGAAGACGAGAGCTTGAAGATGGATGCCGGTTGTTGGATGTAAATCCTACGGCTAATGATGTCAAAATTATTTGTTGACTAAGTTGACAACGACTTGCGTTGGCTTCGACCTATTGGCCCACATTTCAGCTTCCAAAAATGTGGCACGTATTCAACCCATTTTTCAGAATTTACAGTCAATTTAATCTATTATTTTTAGAATTATAGTCCATTAGCTGGGCTGGGTGAACAAATAATGTAGCGTCCAAGTGGCCCATTTATTTTTTCCTAAAAAATTACAGGTCATTTGCACTTTCTTGAAATACCCGATTTTGCTGGGCTGATTCTAATTATAATGTTGGGTTGGGCGCAACAATGTTATCGAAAAATAAACAGGGGCTGAACATTTTGTTATAAATATATTTAAATAATAAGTGATTTACTATTACATTGGTTCTTAAATCTTACCAACCTTTTGTACACAATCACCAGGATTTTCGTTGCCAAATGAAATCCAGGATTTTATTGTTAAGAGGTTATTTTTATAAGTTAATAAGATGTGGGATATTGTTTTCTTACATATGTAAGTATCTGTTAAATATATGATGACAATAACAATACTATATAATAACATTACTTTAAATATATATAATATAGTTAGAAAGGAAACATAAGTTGGACCAGGCATTCCTATTCTTATATAGGAAAATAGAACAGACCTCTGCGTTTTCTTCAAAAAAAATACATAAATTGGGCTGCCGATGTTTCAGGAAAAATAAAACCTTGAATGGGAGGTCCACAGGCCGGTCGATACATCCCTCAAAAAAATACAAACCCGCATGTTGTGGGCTGCGCATGTTAATAAAGAAAGCCTAGACGGGGCAGCCCAAAACCTAGCTGATACTTGCTGTCCCAGTGATAATAAATGATACCTGCCAGCTCCCCGGCTTCGTTGTGAATTTATCTCCTATAGTAACTACGTTGAAGCACCTAAAAAATGTAACTATGTTGACAAACTCGTGGGCCCCGACGTTAGTATAGCATTAGAAGGAAGAATTTTTTCGATGAGGCATTTGCTTGCGTACGGCCATAGACCTGGTGGGTCCCGACTGTCCGCCTCTCCACGTACAGTTCTCTCCAGATTCCTCTCTTTTTTTCAGCATGTTCACAACGGCAGACAGCAGCGCCGCGGCAAGCGCACAAAGGCGTAGGACGAGATCCGACCACCTGAGGAAGTGCCTTATTTGTAACAGAAGTACTGAACTAGCCCAATGGCCAAATGACACTAGCCGACAGCTGTTCCGCCCGAGTTCGATTCCACCTAATGCAGAAAATACCTCCAATTTTTTGCCTCTGCCATTATTGACATGTGGGTCCCCATTGTTATCTACACACACCTTGTCCAACACTTGCCAAAACTTCATCCCTTGTTTTCTCTGTTTTTCGCACACTCGACATTGTGTGGGCATTTTTAAAATAGCATATCTTTTTGACTGTGCATCATATGAAGATGTGCTATGCATGAATGTTGATCAACATGATGTTAACTGGCTGGTAGTTCCATTTTCGACCATGAAAAAACTTCCAACATGATGTTAACCCTGTTTGAAAAGGCCGTGTTAATATAAATGCTCTGCCTCTGAAAGTTGCAGTTTCTTATGTGAAACTGAACTTGCAGTTTCTTATCTGAAACTGGAACTTGCAGTTTCTTATTTGAGACTGGAACTTGCAGTTTCTTCTCTGAGAATCACATTGTCTGCACTTGAAACTAATTTTTTTGAAGTGCTAAAAATAGATATCTAGAATTCATAAAATACTTCATATGCTAAATACTACAAATCTAAAATTCAAAAGACATTCATATTTGGAAGTACCCTCAAAATACACAACACAAAACACAATTCACAACCTGCAAATACTGAAAACCCTAAGCTCCTCCTGACAATTCACAACCTACCCCGACTATTGGGCTTGGGGATAGTCCCCTCCTATTCCATGGCGGCAGACAGCCGCCCCGTGAGACGATGTGAACAACGAGGGAGATGATGGCGGGGAAGCATTGTCGGGCCAACTGCTTTTCTCCTCTTGCAATTGGGTTCGGTCGACGAAGACTCCACCGGCTTGCTCTGGCATGACACCCTCACAAACGGCACCCTATAGATGCTCGATCCTTCAATCTCTAGTGGATGCTCCATCTGGGATCGATACTCCCAGCACCGCTCCCTCACGATCGAATTCGGTGAATCTGTTTGCTCCATGGCCCAGAGAAGCAGCTCTATGTACTCCCGCACGACTCCCTTCAGGAGTATCGCCGCCTTTTTGCTCTGTTGCAGATATTTGTCCATGGATGTCGCTGTCACTGCTAGTTGGTCCTTGTTGTCAAACCAAGATTGTATCTCCAACATCCTAGCTAGCTTCACAGGGTCGCCGTCTGCGATCCTCACGTATCGGTTGTACTCCTCCATCAATCTTCTTCTCCACATCACCTTCACTCGCCGGCGGTGGTTTTTGAATGGAAGAGGAGAGGAGCAGTGTTGTTTTTGGATTAGAATGGGAGAGGAGTGACGCTGGTTTTGGATTGGAACAGGAGAGGAGGGGCGGTGGTTTTGAAATGGAAGAGGAGAGGAGCGACGCTGGATTTAGATTGGAACAAGAGAGGAGCAGTGGTGGTTTAAGAGGAGAGGAGCGGCGCTGGTCTTGAAAGTATTTTTTTGCTTTGCGTATTTTGGGTCAAAGTTTGACCATGTACTATATTTGACAAGAAAAATGTGAATGCATGTCACCAAAAATAGTATCGTTTGGTTCGTATCTAAATGTAGTTTCAAATTATATTATTTTTGCAACGTATAACATATATTTTATTTGTGAAAATCATGGTCAATTATGACCCAAAATAAAAAGAAGACTAGTTAATGTGGGGTCACTTTCTTAATTGGAGGGTAAAGTGATTTTGATTTTGATCCAGTCACAGCGCGCTGACCCTGTCGTCCAATCCTAAATCACTGCCGCACGCTCTTGTCCCTCTTCTCCATTGCAGAACCACCTCCTCTCCTCTCCATCATCTCCATTCCAAAACCACCGTCTCGCCTCTCCCTCTTCTCTATTGCAAGACCACTATCTCTCCTCCCATCTTCCAAAGCTAGCACCAGACCACTCAGAAGGACATCTATGGAGAGGATGCAGCAGCGAATCTGGCAGATCACTGGCGGCGACCAAGCAAAGTTAGCCAGGTTGAAGGAGATCCTTACTTGGTTTGACAATGAGTGGGAGATTTCGAGGATGGCGAGGGCCATGTGGCAATGCATGCGAAAGAGCGAGATGACGACGATGAGGGCGGCGATGTACTCCTCGGCGGCAGTCACGCTACAGTCCTTCAAGTTCATCAAGTTTCTCCTTTGGGCGATGGAGCAGACAGATTTGCCGGAGGCGAAAGTCAGGCGGAGCTGGTGGGCCTACAAGTCGAAGGTCGACCACCCAGAGGATAACAAATTGATCGAGTACGGTGTGCCATTCGTGAGGGTGCAGAGCCAGCCGGAGCCACAGGAGTATTTGTTATCCCACCGCAAGAGGAGGCCAGATGGCGCGACATCGCTTCCCCGCCGTTCTCCATGGTTCTCTTGTGAAAGCAAAACCGTGACTCTCGCGAAAAAAAAACAGAAAACACATTTTTTCCTTTCCGAAAGGCACGGCCGTGACTCTCGCAGAAGCAAAACCGTGACTCACGAAAGAAAAAAAAATAGAAAACACGTTTTTTTCCGTTTCCGAGAGGCACGTCCGTGATTCTCGCGAAAGCACAACCGTGCCTCTCACGGAAGCAAAACCGTGACTCTCGCGAAAGAAAAAAAATGGAAAACGCGTTTTTTTCGTTTCCGAAAGGCACGGCCGTGACTCTCGCAAAAGCAAAACCGTGCCTCCCGTGGAAGCAAAACCGTGACTCTCACGGAAGGAAAAAAAAAAGAAAACGCGGTTTTTCGCACAAATATTTTTTGATTGAAAAGCTGAGGAAGACCGGTGGAAATCAAAACGTCAAAAAATCGAAAAAAAACCCATTTAAAAAGCCGAAAACGCGTGCGGAATAATAAAATAAAAACAAAATCCGAAGGGAGCGCCCAGAGCGCGACACGTGGCGAATGACTGAGAGCGCACCAAGTGGCGCTGATCGTTGCGAGGCTCCCGAAGGAGCGCTCGTTAACTAGTTGCTCTCGTGTCTTAGGTCTTGTATGACCTTGCTCTTGTCGGTGGGATCTTTTGTGTACGTGCATCCGTTGATTTTATGCATTCTAGCTATATATGCAGAGGTAGGGTATATATGCATTGTATTTGTATTGTTTTCATGCTTCATTACGAGTCAATAAAGAGCGCCCTTTACGAAAAGAAAAAAAACTTCAAAGTTAGTTGACAAAGGGAGTACTTTTCAACGTCGACGTGGATACAGGGGTTAGCGTGCTGAAATGTCAGGGGGGAATTTTGTTGTGGGGTACCATAATTTAGAGATGCATGTGAGTCAATTGGCGGTTAACCAGCTGTCATGCATGCGTCTCGTAGGGCATGTACAATGGTTCTATCTTAAGAGTGTCACGTAGGATAAATGATGAGGTGGAGGAGAGAGAAACCATAAGAGAAGGCTTGTCTTATCTTATTTAAGAGAAGACAAGAGATGATCTCTTAGCACAATTTGTCTCACCATGTTTTTAGGAACAACTAATTATTGAAGATAAGGCTAAGAGATGACCCATTGTACACATGTTTTTTTGTCATCTCTAATTTACATGCAAAACTTAAGATAAGACTATCTTATCAACCATTGTACATGCCCGTAGCGCGTTCGTTCTCGACTCTGTAACGGCCAGTGTCCAAGCGGACAAGTGGGAGTTTAAAAGAAAAGAGTGGACAACTGGGAAACTAATAACTATAAAATGGGCCGGTCGAGATGCATTCCTTCTCACATCACCCTCAAGTTTGCATGCAAATAATCCTAAAAAAAAAAGAGTTTGCATGCAAATGGATCGTCGTCCTCAGCTGAGCATTGTAGTGCCGGAGTACGTGCTGGACGACCTGATCATCGAAGCTCGCAGCGCCCGGCGGCAACGCAGAGTCTTTTTCAGGAGGGCGACACCGGAGCCGGACGACGCCGTTCAGCACGGCGCGCGCTGGCACGAGGGGTCCGGCTACCTCTTCTCCGTCGCAGCCTCCAGCAGGGCCATCCAGGGCCTGCGCGCGCCGGCGGTGGGCGAGACCAGGGAGAGCGGCTGCGCGGTGTGCCTCGACGACTTCAAGGACGGCGACGAGCTCCGCAGCATGCCGTGCTCCCACTCCTTCCACCAGCGCTGCATCTTCCGCTGGCTCCAGGTCAGCCGCCTCTGCCCCTACTGCCGCTTCGCGCTGCCGTCCGTCGACGAGCAGCGGGTGCTGGACTTGGACCTGGACGAGCAGGCTGCCCAGCCCGGGTCTGGAAGCGAAACCACAGATGAGGATTAACGATTCGCCGCCCGTCTCTTGGATCGGTACGGTCTGCTTGCTTGTGTTCTTTTTGTTAAACTGATGATGTGGGTGCTCGTGAATTTGATCAGATACCGGTTGTTTCAAACAAATCTATGCAAGTGTCTTCATTTTTAGCTACTCAATCGTATCCGTATTCGTAAGGAAAAGAATCTCCACTTTTTAGAAAGAAGGCTGTCACCCAGCCTTAAAATGAGGCCCTTAGGTTCGTTTTAGGTAAAGTTTTAAAACAAAAACATAAAGGCACATATATATAGACTAAGAAACTAAAGGTTCTATACAAGGTAACCAGACCTAATACAAGCGATGTAGAGCAATACGAGGAAGGAACTGAGCAGCAAACACAAGCAAGGGAGCTCCCCTAGCTGATGTGTCATTGTGAAGCGTCGCTCTCCCAATGCGCATATGCTGCCAAGGACCAGCCAAGAGGTGCTAACTCCAGATGTCTCGCCAGCGGCCTCCATAGCCGTAAAAGAGAAAACATTTTGTAGATGAGGTCAGCTGGATGGCTGACTGCAATCCCCTCAAGACAAGAGCTAGCGCTTTGTTCATAACCGTCCATAATGACTAAGAAAGTGCAGCCGTTTCCATGCTAATTTGCATCGTCGCCATGGGTTCCCATAACAAGTGTGTGGAATTCGACAGAACCCGCCCGCTTCCACAAAGCCCTAGTGGCTTCGCGAACAACACTCCTCACAAACAAACTGAGCTACAACACATTGAAATAAAATGTGCTCACATGTTTCATCTTAGCCGCAGCATGCACACTTGCCATCGCCCGGTTCATGCCGCTCAAGGACCCGATCCCTACCTGGAATCCGATCTTTATTGAGCTGCCATGTGTAAAACTTGATCTTAGCCGGGATTCGTGCTTTCCAAATATACATTGTCTCACATAACACAAAATTCATGAAATCTCTTTGTACAAAGGAGCCCAGAGAGAAGTGGCCCGATGACTCAAGTTTCCAACTAGATGTATCCTAGCCGGCGAGGCAGCCCATGGGGCCGCCGAAGATGGCGGGAGGGCGCGCCGAAGAGGGGCGGCGAGCCACATGGGGGCACCGAGGCCGTATCCACCCGTGGTACCTGCTGAAACGAAAAACACTTTTCATCAAAGTAAACGTGCCATGAGGTGATGACGCGATGAGAAACAGGGGTAGCCGGATAACCAAGGAATATGCAAGCAATGGACCGTGCTGCCAGCTTATGAGGTTAAGTGGAGGCGACCATAGGATAGCAAAGGCATCTGAAAACCCATAACTCATCATATGTTGCTGGTGATCCGAAGAGAAGGTGATGCGGCGCATAGTTCCAATGAACGTGTTAAGGACGAAGGTTGAGAAGCAAATATGTTGTGGAGATGGCGTCATGCCAAAACCGAGTAGGGATGTTGGCATGAAATAAAAGTGTGCAAACAGAGTCATTGAAAGTGTGGAGGATTCCTTCAACACAACCATTTTGCTGCGAAGTGTGAGGACATGTGAGATGGAAAATGGTGCCATGGGAGTTAAGAAGCGTGCGAATAGCGAGGTTTTCAAATTCCTTTCCATTATCAATTTGAAGAGCTTAAATGGAGCGACCAAACTGGGAGGACACATAAGAGTGGAACCCAAGAAGAGTGTGTGCAACATCGGACTTATGGCGTAGAGGAAATGTCCACGCATAGTGAGAAAAATCATCCAAAATCACAAGATAATATAGGTAGCCAGTATTACTTGTGACAGGAGAGGTCCAAAAATCACTATGAATTAATTGAAAGGGAATGACACGATGGTGGATAACGAGCTAATTAAACAAAAGCCGAACTTGTTTACCCACACGACAGGCATGACACGACGCGAACCTCGATTTTATTACATGAAATAGAGAGCCCCTTAAGGAGATGACTAAGTGCAGCGGTGTTGGGGTGACCAAGACGGGCATGCTTGAGGTCAACGACAGTGGAGAGGGCGCCTGGTGCGGTGATAGAGGATGACGATGACGACTGAGCGGAGTAGAGATCACCGGGGCTGTCACATCAGTGTATAGAACCATCCAGGTGCCCATATATAGCACGTACAGAGCTAGTTCCGTCCACAACTATTACCCTAATTAAAGAATATAACTTGGGAAACAAGCGCGACAACTACACCTAATACACGTAGATAGATATACATGGGACATACACAATTATCAGTCAACACACGCTGGTGTGCACACGACGTGTTTGACGAAATGTCGCATGCAGAGAGAGAAAGTGTGGTTGCAGTTGTTTTGCATAGGGGTGAAAGCAGACGTGCCAGGACATTAACTGAGCGCGTCCATAGACGTTTGATGCACTGAATTAGGTAGGCGCGGGTGTAGATGCTCTAATGCCGACTACTATGGAGAAGGACGACAGTGCCTTGCTGCTCGCCATATAAGGAGTTTAAAATGCTACATTGACATAAGTTATTTGGTTTCATTAATGGGGTCAGAGAGAGAGAAAGAGAACTCTTTTTTTTCACGAAAAGACTCATACGCGGCCGCGCGTGGCAACGCTCGACCTGGGCACAGCGCGTACGACACTGTCAGAAAGGGCGCAGGGCCCACCCACATGTCCAGACCATCCATAAAACTCTGCCACGTGATTTCAATAGTGGGGCCTAATATCTCCTTTTTTCAGAACAAAATCCAAAGAGAGGGGGTCTAAAATGTGTGATTCCATGCACGACGTGGATCCATCAGATTCAGAGGGGATGGTGCCGGCATCTTACTTGTCAACATGGACACTTGCTGATTCATCGATAATACTACACACACGGGCCTTTACGGGCTTTTACAAAGAATATTTCAAACTATAACACTCTTCCCCCTTTCCACCCCTTACATCCAATCCAGAATCTCCACGCATGACACCCCGTTGAATCCGTAAAAAACATCCCCGCGCGTATCGCTCGTTTTTTTGTTTTTTTTACCATTAATAAGACTTTATTTCTCAAACACTAGTAGAAAAACACATAATAGTCCCGGTTCGTAAGGGCCTTTAGTCTCAGTTCATGAACCGGGACTAATAGGTCGTTACTAATACCTCCACCCATTAGTCCCGATTCAAACACGAACCGGGACTAATGTTCCTCCACGTGGCCCTGTGCGCCGAGCCCAGTCAGGGGGCCTTTGGTAGTCCATGTTTTTTTGGAAAGTGGCTGCTTTAGGGATTTTGGGGGTTATTTTTAGGTTGTTATATTAGCTAGCTAATAGAGAGAAATGTCCTCTCTTATATCTTCGTCCTTGGTTTACCAACGCTGCTGCTATATATGTTCATTTTACCCGCTGATATAATAACTCATGCATGCTCGCATACATCAGCATATATAATAACAAGTACGCGTCCTACTAATCATGCATCATCATACAACTTCTACTCGTTATTAATAATAAGTCATACGATCATCATCCTCATAGTCATCGAACCCAACCCTACATAATTGTTCTTAGCACATGATCATCAGTATCAGGTAGGACCTAAACACCCTTAAGGTAAAATAGCATAAAACAATATAGACCCTGACTCTCCATTATGAAGAATGGCGATCATCCTGTCTCTAATTTTTGCCCTTCGTTGAATGTTGCTTCCAAGAAGCTCCTTACGACTGTCCATACATTTTTTCCATTCTTTGATTGTCATGTCTCCACTTCTTTTAGAAACCCGGTATGGACAGTTCAGATTCGTAGAAGACCTGGTTGTATGTTCAAAACATGAAGGCTACCGTGTTTATACATCAGATGAGGCACACAATCATTCGGGATTATCTGTTGAAAAACATAGTAATAACTTCATAGTTAGCAATGATATGATGTACTAGTTTTAGAAGTGTGCAAAAAGATGCACGGATGTCGTAATAGTAAAAAATCTTACCAGGGTATCTCCATGGTAGTTACCGTAGTTCAACACGTGCACTAGTGCCACGTATTGACCATAATGTTGAGGAGTTTGATTGTAGACATTGTAATTCTCAAGATCAGTACAAAATGCGACCAGATGATTCTTCTCCTGATAAGTTAGTTCGGAGCCTTCGGTGTAGTAGGTTCTGTCTACCATCTTCCGCACATTCTTTGAAGAATGAAAATAAACTGTCAATGGAGAATAAGTTGTCAACTATTTTGAAATAAATAATATAAATTACTTAATAACTATATTGAGCTCACATGGGGAAGAATTGGAGGTGTATCCACAAGGACCCAAATCGAAGGTCTCTCTTGCTCGATTGTAGGATCACCAAGATTCATGGTGACAAGCATACCCTCATCAAGACCATACATCTTGCAAAGTGCTTCTTAATTTTTGCAACCAAAATGGGTTACACTCTGAGCATTGTACAGCTTTACTTAAAAATCCACACCATGATGGGTACTTAGGATAATTTTTTTGGTTTCAAAACTTTCATGGTCTTCAAAACCCATCCTCTCCAAGACATAGCGTCTTGCAAAGCATGGGATAAGCTAGTCGAATTGGAAAAGATGAAAAATATTGTCATGATTAAAATAGTTGAAGTCATGAGTAATTACGAAAAAAAACTATTGTCGTCGGTTGCGTACCATATGAACATCGAAGGTCTCCTCGAGTTTAATGCTGAAGCGACGATCTTCGTCTAGCTCAATGAACCTGTCGCAGATACCTCGGTCGTCGTGGCACCAGTCGCACTCCCCCGGGCGGTTTTCGTCGTCCGAGTACGACATTTCCAGCCTATGTTCATAATTCAAATATTAAACTAGATTATTAATCACGGGTTGACTATCGGTGATGTACGTAGCTCCTCCTTTCATTCCCGAGTGCATTATTACATCAAATTGTCTAGCACACGGGAATGAAGGAGAACTTATCCAATATGAGCATTCAATAAGCAAAACCAAATCATAAAATAAGCAAAACCAAATCATAAAATAAAGTAGTATTCAAATTAACATGTATTCAATAATTATAAGCAAAAGTGCATCATCTCTTGGTGTCCGTACATCGTCGAATATTATCATTAATATAGCATCACTAATACAACTAGAACCATAGCGCCCGACGGGTATCGACGCGGGCGGTGGACACCCAAAGATAAGGAACCATCACAGGATCATAGCTCCAGTGAGATCCCTGAAGAACCTGCCAGGTATTGTCGAACCTGCCCTCCAATGCAACCATGTAGCGACGGACGTGCTCGTCCTCCTCGCTGACACGGTGACGTACCACCTCCGCAGTGTCCGGAAGCCTCGGCACCGTCACTGGCCCACGCGACCGCCACCAAACAAGGATCGGGTCAACAATGGGCCGCCTCCTCACCAACCTACGTCCCCCGGAAGGTAGCACCTCCCAATACCAGCCCGGCGGAGCCCAGTCCCGAACATGGCCCTGATCAAGCAAGCCTCCACCGCTGAGTCGATACCCGTTGGTACCGGTTGGTGGCACCAACTGGTACCAAAGAGGGGCATTGGTACCGGTTGGCTCCACCAACCGGTACCAATAGACCCGTCTAATTTTTTATTTTCTGCAACTGTTTTTTAGTGGATTCTTTCTGCAGCTGTTTTTTTAGTCCCACCTCGCCAAGCGAGAGGCACTCGCGGCTGTTTATAAGCCCTGAGTGCAGAGACGATGAAGAAGAGGCTCAATGCTCACCTGCACGTTGGTTAGCTTCAAGCCTTGAGGAATAGGGTAGACTGCAAAGAGCTATGTGCAGTGCAGTTGACACTATTCCGAAAGGCTTGAAGCAAATTAACGAGCATTGCGCCTCTTTTTTATTTTTAATGACTTATTTTTAATGACTTATTACAACTCAAAAATAAAAAGAAAAAAAATAAATATAGCAGAAAAGAAAAAAAACTATATAAAAAACTACTCAGAAATAAATAGAAGCAAAAATAGTTGTGATTAACTTTACTTAAAAAATGAGCATAGATGCTTATTTTTAATGACTTATTACAATTCAGAAATAAAAAGAAAAAAATAAAT
>NC_057804.1:658873544-658876187 GCF_018294505.1 Triticum aestivum
TTACAACTCAGAAATAAAAAGAAAAAAATAAATATAGCAGAAATGAAAAAAAAACTATATAAAAAACTGCTCAGAAATGAGCATAGATGCGCTTATAGAGAAAATTCAACCTAAATTCATAATAAATTTCTACTAATTTCAGAGAAATTCAATATGAATTTAGATTAAATTTCCTGTATAAGGGCATCTATTTTCATTTTGAGAGGAGCTCAACAAAGGGAGAGAGGGAGGGGCTTATAAACCGGTCTGATTCCCCTTCGGTTGGCGAGGTGGGACTAAACTCTGACCGCAACGAGGGCCAAACCATTAGTCCCGGTTGGTGGCGTGAACCGGGACTAAAGGGCAGCCTTTGGTCCCGGTTCAAGCCACCAACCGGGACCAATAGTGGTGGTCCAGGAGCGAGGCGCATTGGTCCCGGTTCGTCCCACCAACCGGAACCAATAGGTCCAGACGAACCGGGACCAATGGCCCACGTGGCCCGGCCGGCCCCCGGGGCTCACGAACCGGGTCCAATGCCCCCATTGGTCCCGGTTCTAGATTGAACCGGGACTAATGGGCTGACCTGGCCTCGACCATTGCCCCCTTTTCTACTAATGAAACAATAGACATATCGTTTACAAGATGATTGGAAATAAAGTCAGGAATCACATCCCAGAGCCCAGAAGCTTTGTTCATAAAGGAGTTCTTCGCTAGTTCATCCGCCACTTGGTTTGCTTCTCTATAGCAATGGTTGAAAGATACTGACCCAAAGTCCAACATGAGTTGCTTACACTCCATGATGATGGCTACTTCCGGCCCCAAATATTCATGAATCTGGTTCATCAAGTCCACCACAAAGGAAGAATCTGATTCCAGTACAACCTTGTTACACCCAATATTGCCTGCAAGGTATAGACCGTTCCTGATAGCCATTAGCTCTGCAGAGTCAACCCCGGTTACTATAGGGATATACCAATTTGCTGCTGCTACAAAATCACCCCGGTCATCGCGAGCCACTACACCACTTGCACCCGAGAGTGTGTCATAATGGAACGAAGCATCAACATTAATCTTGAGTATTCCAAAACCTGGCTTCTTCCACATATGATCATTTGTCCTTGTTGGCCCCTTAGAAGCCATTGATCTCAAGTAGTTCGTCGTCAGAACTCTAATCGCTAAGGTTGTTTTCACTGGATCTTGGACCGCTATTCCCTTAACGATCTGCCGTCGCTGCCACCAGATATACCACGCCGTAACAAGCGACAATTCTGCTCTTGGCAGCTCATGATCATCGCCCTGCAATTTAGACAGGATTTCAATGGTGATGGAGCCTGACTATCTTGTGCCACCGCTTCTTTTACAATACTCTCAAGACCCAGCTGTCTCCATATTGATGCTGCTCGCGGACACAAAAATAAACAGTGTTGTATATCCTCTGCTCCATTCTTGCAAATCGGACAGAGCCCGGAGCATGGAATATGTCTATTTGCCAAAACGCCCATGCAAGGAAGTGAACCATGCAATACTTTCCAACCGAAGTGTTTTATCTTTCCAGGAATCTTTAGTTTCCACATGTCCTTCCACACTGGATTAATATTTTCTGAACCTTGCCCATCTGCTCGCATCCACCTCGTACCATACTGGTGTTCGAACTCCTTATGGTAAGCTGAACGCACAGTAAAATTGCCTGACCGTGTGAAGTTCCACGCCACAAAATCTTCCACCAAGTGAGCATTTAAAGGAATCTGTAGAATCCTGTTAACATCAACCGGGGAAAAGATGTCCCGGATTAGCTCCTCATCCCATTGTCCCGTATGCGGGTCTATCAACTCATCAACCTTTGATAGCACTGTTGCACCTCTATTAGTGATCAGTTTTCTAGTGGCACTCGCTGGTATCCAAGGATCATTCCAAATACTGATGTTAGATCCAGTTCCAACTCGCCAAATGCAACCCCTCTTGAACGTTTGAATACCCGCAACAATACTTTGCCACGTGTAAGAAGATCCCCTCTTGGGGCCAGCCTTCAGAATGTCCCCATCTGGATAATATTTTGCCTTCAAAACTTGAGCACACAAAGACTCCGGGTTCTGGATTAGTCGCCAGCACTGTTTTGCTAATAGAGCAAGGTTAAAACTGTGCAAGTCCCTAAAACCCAATCCCCCCTCCTTCTTTGGTATGCACAACCTCCGCCAGGCAAACTAATGCATTTTCTTTTTCTCTTCATCATCTCCCCACCAAAAACTAGCAATTTAATTAGTAATCGATTTGCATATACCTTTTGAAAGATTAAAAACTGACATGGCATAGGAAGGAATCGCTTGAGCAATCGATTTCACCAAAATCTCTTTACCTTGCATTGAAAGTGTCTTCTCCTTTCACCCCTTCAATCTCTGGCGAACTCTATCTATCAAGTGTTGAAAACAGTCACTTCTGTCCACTCCCACCATAGTGGGTAAGCCCAAGTATGTTTCAGATAGAGCTTCTGTCACAATATTCATCTCTCTGCAAATGTCCTCCCTGGTTTGGACAATAGTATTCGGACTGAAGTATATACTAGATTTAGCATTACTGATTTGCTGCCCTGAACTAGAACAATAGGTTTCCAGGACTCTTTTTAGAGTAGATGCATTATTGTTATCAGCCTTCATAAGAATCAAAGAG
>NC_057804.1:658876513-658887256 GCF_018294505.1 Triticum aestivum
CCTACATACCCGCACCCCATCTAGTCCACCAATTTCTTGTTCATGAGCAAGCAGACTTGAGAGGCCCTCTGAACACAATAAAAACAAATAAGGTGATATTGGATCACCCTGTCTCAGTCCTCTGGATATTTGTTCACTTGCGGGGATATTTGTTGTCCCGCCTGTACTCGTATACAAATATAGGAACCGTTAAGTAACGAGTCTGGGCGGGCCATGTGCATGCGTTGTTGTAGCTCACACGGTGCCGAGGGCTGTACGTAAACGACTTCGTTCTCGGCTTGGTGTTAACGGCCGAGCACCAAGTGGAGAAGCGCGGAAAAGCAGCCCACGTAGACACTCAGCTCACTGCGGACCGAAATGGAACATATACAAGCCCGTCGATCGGCGTCCATCCTCCGGTCATCTCTCGATCGTCTCCAGCTCGCATGCAAACATGCAGCGGCACTTGACCATCGTAGTGCCCGTGCTGGACGACCTGACTCTGGAGGCTAGCACTAGCCGGCGGCAGCACTTGGCGAGGGCGAGGCCGGACGCCGCCGCTCAGGCTCAGCTGGGTGCGCTCTGGCACCAGGAGGCCGGCTACCTCTTCACCTTCGCGGCCTCCAGCAAGACCATGGTGTTAGCGTCCCAGGCCCAGCTCCCGACCTCCGGCATATGTTCGGACGTTTCCGGTGCACATCGCACTCTCCGCATCGATCATCCCTGTACCAAACCATGAGGCATATCTGCTCTTTTTATTTTAAGAAAACTCGGGCATCTCGCTTGGTGATTCCTATTTGAGGTGTACCACGTCAAATAATCGCCTATTCGCACGGGGGCAAACTAGCAGAACAAATTGGGCCGGCTCATTTTACGCTAGCAAGACTCGATGCTTACTGTATTCTATCATGTTTTTACTTGTGTTCCTTCTGTACCAGTCGTCAGGATAGATGAATATGTTTCATTCTGAGTCACAACGTACTGGCTCAAAATACATATGATCGATGCTTGTACCGCACTGCATCATGTTTTTGCATTAAACACCCCAAAACCCTTTGTTTTCTTACAAGCAAGGCATGCTATTTTGCATTCAACACCACCAAAACTTTTATTTTCTTACAAACAAGGCCAAAATTTTGACAAGTCGGGGCGATTTTCACCAGAAATTTCGGCAGCATAACGCGTTGGCAGGGGTTTCTATTTCGAACGCAAGGGACACACCACTTTTTTGCCATTACTCCACCGTCACTCCTCTACAAGCCAGTAGTGATATGATATAAAAAAAAATCAACATCCGCCCGTGTTATGGATTTTGGACAACGCCTTCAACAGGTTTAGGATGCACTTTCCTCGTCAGCATATAATGCCCACTGTAGTGGGAAACTTCATGCCTCGTGCCCCTTGCCATGGGAAGACAACTTTATTACATACTAGTCGTAATGCCTCCGTCTTTATTACTCCCTCCGTTCCAAAATAGATGACCCAACTTTATACTAACTTTGTACTAAAGTTAGTACAAAGTTGAGTCATCTATTTTGGAACGGAGGGAGTACATACTAGGCGCATGCCGAGATCGAAGCAATGGTGGGGACCTCCCGCCTGATGGCGTCCGCGGACCTGCCCCGGCTCACCTACCTTCAGTGCATCATCAGTGAGACTCTCCGCCTCTACCCGCCCGCGCCGCTGCTGCTGCCGCACCAGTCGTCCGCGGAGTGCACGGTGGGTGGCTACAAAGTGCCGGGCGAGACGATGCTGCTGGTGAACGCGTACGCCATCCACAGGGACCCGGCCATGTGGGAGCACCCCGCCGAGTTCAGGCCAGATAGTTTTGAGAACGGCAAGGCCGAAGGGCTGCTCCTGATACCCTTCGGGATGGGCAGGCGCAAGTGTCCTGGCGAGGCAATGGCTTTGCGGACCATAGGGCTGGTTCTAGGGGCGCTGATACAATGCTTCCACTGGGAGCAAGTTGATGGCGTGGAGGTGGACATGACGGAGGGAGCAATTGGGTTTGTCAGCCCCAAGGCCGTGCCGTTTGAGGCCGTGTGCCGGCCGCGTGCATCTATGTGTCACCTGCTTCACGAGCTGTCAAACTTGTTATCGTATTCATTTAGGTCGATAATAAGGTGACCTCCGCAAGTAATAAAAGTTTTAATATTTTATTTTATTTAGTTTTTTATGAGGGGTAATGCCAACTTTAAGAAGAAAACGAACTGTAGATTAGAGCAACTACAATAAGGGAAGTGTTTAGAAACGGTGCGCCGGCCGAACCGTTCCGCCGGTCCCGTGCGGGCCACTCGATCGAAGCGCATCGCACGCCTCGCGCTTCTCCCGATCCCCTTCTTCCTCCTTCAGATCCCGCCGCCCCTTCTTTCCCGCTGGCCACCCTCCCCCCTCGGCTGCAGGTTCCTTCCGCGCCCGGCGAGCCGGAGTTGGAAGTCGCCATGGATGCGCCCGTCACCATGCCCGCTCCCTTCGCCATGGCCGCGCGCGATGAGGCCAAGCACGGGGATGCATCTGACAAGCAAGCGGTGCTACAACCGGCGTCCAAATATGCTACGACCGGTGAGCCAAAGTGCTGCAACGGGCATAATTTTTTGCTACTACGGACGGCGACCACGGTGACCACACTTGCAGATGCTGCAACCGCTCTAGCTAGATGCTGGAACCGGCATGATTTTTTGCTACTACGAGGTGGTGACTGCGGTGACCACGCGCCCACAGATGCTGCAACCCGCTCTCGCTAGATGTTGGAACCGGCAACGGAAAATGTTGGAACCACGATGTTCATTTTGCTGGAACCGGCGAGGTGATTTTGCTACAATACTGAAGAATGAGTTTTGATGGACATGCATCAGAGCTGCAACCAGTACTGAAAAATGCTACATCCAGCAAACAGAAAAGCTACATCCGGCTTTAGAAAAAGCTTCAACTAGATATGGTTTGACATTTTTGCTTCAACCATGTGGTTTTTTGCTACTACCGTCCACAGTTTTTGCTACATCCATTTTTTTCCCACGACGGCCAGATGCCCGTGGTGGGTTTCTGTGAATTCCGGCGGCGAGATCCAGCACGGGGGGAAGGGGGGGGGCAGGGGCGGATGCTGCAACCTAGTCGCCGGCGAGCTGCTACGGGCTCGTGGCGGGCTGCAACCTCGACCGGCCGTAACCATGGCCGCACGCTGCTGCATCCATGGAGGTTTCAGGAACACACGAAGCGATATAGGTGAGGGCGGGCGACCAGCGGCGAGGGCGGCGACCGTAGGCGACCGACGGCGGGGGGCGACTGGCGGTGAGGAGGCGAGGCGAGGCGGTCGGCTCGTGCTGGGGCGTCAACGAGCATGAGGGGGCCCGTCCTTTTTCCCGTGCGGGGGGTTGAAGAAGGAGGTGAGGAAAGGAACGAATCTGACGGTGCAGGAGGACCAGATCTGATGGCTGGGGCTGGACCGGCCCAACCGTTGGACCGGTGCGCCAGCGCAGATCGCTCGCCCTACAATAACGGGTTTATAATCCGGAAATTCCCTGGCGTGGACGGGCTCGCCTGGTCACGGTATCCTGAGGCGTCCACTGCCTACCGAATATGAGATGGACACTGTATTCCAGGTGCGTACATGGGATTATTTAATGCCATCTGTTGGACGGGAAGCAACGACGTTTGTGTGGCGCATGCAGACGGACGCCTGGTTGAAAGTGGTATGGAAGGGATGAGATGTCGCGTCAAGAGATGAGTAGATGGGGCCATGCGGGATGTACGTTTGTGCTGGAGACCTTATCCGTTGCCTCGTCCAGCGGGTTTCACGGATTAATTAACTTGTAATCAATCTACTACTCATACTACTGTGTTTGAGAGAGAAGGGTTTTTTTTACATCATTGAGAGAGGAAGTGTGTTCATCAGTTCCCTCAGAAAAAAAAGTGTGTTCATCAGTTGATCGTGCGTCCACGTCACATCAGAGAAAAGGAGCAGGGAATATGCGTGTTAGGTTGTTTCTTGGAGCTAGGAAATCTTGTCCACGAGAAAAAAAGTCCAAAACAAACCTTGAACTGGTAAACATAAACCGAATCCTGAACTTTCAATCACTTAAATCAGCATATCAAACTCTTTTGATCCTGGTCTATTTTAAACCTTGAGCACGTTTTCAAATGGATTGTTGATACGACAGGTCAATCTATGCACGGACACGAAGCATCTTTTATTTTACGTAACAGGACATTCAAAAATAACAAAAAAATTGATACTCACACATAATCAAAACTTGCAACCTAGCGCCCGCTGACCCACTGTTGCGAGTCTCTCTAACTAACGACTGTTGGTGACAAATGAGAAGCACGACAATATTTAACCATATACCGCAGCGTCGAGATTTGAAAATATTTTTGACATTTTTAGAATATATTTTTTAAAAATTAAATAATTTTAAAATACTAATGTTCTTAAAAGCAAAAAAGAAAAATCAAACATTTTGACAATTTTCAGAACATGTTTTGAAAAAAAACAAAAGAAGTTTTGAAAACGTGAACCATTTTCAAAATCTGCAAACAGTTTTTAAAGTGTAAATGTTTAAAAAAAGTACAATTTTTTGAGAACATGAACACATTTTGAAACCAGAACAAATTTTAATGTGCGGACAATTTTTCCAAACACGGACATATGTGAAACATAAACATTTTTGTTAAAAAACGGGAACAAATTTTGAAACCTGAACAAAATTTTAAAGTGGCAACAAATTTTCGGAACTCGGTTTTTTAACATAAACTTTTTCTGAAAAAATGGGAACAAATTTTGAAACCTGAGCAAAATGTTAAAGTGCGAACAAATTTCCATGGGTCATAAATACAATGATTGCGTTTCCACAGGCCATAAATATTACTATTTCCATGGGCCATAAATATCAGTACTCCTTTTGTTCTTAAATATAAATATTTTTAGATATTTCACTATAGAGACTACATTCGGATGTATATAGATGCCTCTTAAAGTATAACTCCACTCATTTTACTTCATATGTAGTCTATAATGAAATCTCTTAAAAGACTTATATTTAAAAGGCCAGTACTACGCGCCGGCGGACCGGCCAGGGGTTCGGCCAGTCACATCCAAACCGTTAGATACAAGCGCTGTTGGCTGTCAGATTGACCTTATCCCTTCGCACGAAGTCAACTCTCTCCTTCCTCACGCGCGCACCCCTTGCCAGAAGAAAAAAGGGGAACACCGTGCCGCATGCAGCCCGCACGCGCCACCATATGCGCATCTCCCGGCCATGGCCGCAGCACCCCTTCGCCGCGAGTCTCCGGTCATAGCCGCAGCACCCCTTCACCGTCGTGCGCACCGCCCCTTGCAGCTGGGGTTCCCGTCAATCCCCGACCACCTGCCCTGCCCCCACCACGCCATGTCCATCCCCTGCGCCCCTGCACCACCTCCTCCCTCACATATCCTCCGCATGCTTCTATTGCAGCGCCAGCCAACTCGCCGGCGGTAGCCCGGTGACTCCCCAATGGCCGCAGTTCTGAACTCGTTCATGGTCACCGTTGTAGCATCTTGCAGACGTGATTCCAGCTTGCCACGGACACCATTGTAGCATCTCCCCCACGTGCAGAAAAAAAAAACAAGTCTCGCCATCGCCATCATTGCAGCTCGCCGCGGGGCCGTTGTAGCATCACAGGGATACGGTTCCAGCATGCCGCAGGCATGGTTGCAACATCCTGCTTTGTAGGAATCCAGCTCGCCACGCCCATCGTTGCAGAACGCCGTGGTCACCATTGTAGCATCCACAAGACTTGGTTCCAGCAAAAACACGAACTCGATTGCAGCTCCTCAAAAACGTGGTGCCACATCCCTACTGTCCGCGTAGGCACCGCCGCGGTCAAGAACATCGTCATGGTTGCAGCTCACCACTTAGCCGTTTCCAGCACGCCAAGCAGCCGGTTCCAGTAAAACTCCATGGCTGGTTGTAGCTCGCCAGCGTGCTCATCGCCGCTCACGTCTGATGCCACAACTTGTCGGTCACATCTCATAGCCGTAACATCTCAGTCATCGGTTCTAGCAAAAATGAGCACCCGTTACAGCAAAATCAAGCAACGGTTCCAGCAAAAAATCATCTTCGCCATTGAGTCGAGATACCGGTTGTAGCTTGCACTGCCGCCGGTTGTAGCAATTTGAAACGATGGTTGTAGCACGGCGTGACACGATTGTAGCAAAGTTCCCGACGTCGGCTTGTGCAATGTAGCAAAATGCCACACCGGTTGTAGCAAATGGAGACACCGGTTGTAGCAAATTGTGATGCCGGTAGAAGCTTGTAGCAAAAACGGCGATGCCGATTGTTGCTCGTAGCAGCGACTCCATGTCCTTGCCAACCCCGTGATCACCACACTTGGCAATGGTCGCAACTCCCCCCTGATATTGGCTGCAGCTTTCCCTAACACCGGTTGCAACTCTCTATGCTCGCTGCCTCCATGACCGATGCTGTCTCACAGCTCGCGCGGTCACCGGTGGCAGCGCCATATCCGCCTGCGAGCAACATAATGGACGCCTCCCCTGTGGCAGCTGCCCCTACGGGCCTCACCGGTTGGCCTGCTTCCTACAACGGCGTGAGGATCTTAGGCGAGACGCACCCCCATGGACCATGGTGCGCGCCGAGCTTTGTGTTCGGTAGGTGCCATGGCTGGTTGGTGAAGAAAAAGGATAGAGATGGCTCAGATGAGAGGAAGAGAGTCATGGCGACAACGAATGGACCAGAAAAGTTACGTGAAGATAAGAAAGGGAAAAAGCTATGTGTGGGGTCTACCATGGCGCTGTTGCTGGCCACATGATCGTGATCAATACAGTGGCTCGCGCGCGACCGGCCGAACGCTCGGCCGGACTGCCGTAAGCAAACGATTCCCTATTTAAAAACGAAGGGAGTACTATTTTTACATGGCATCTTTTTTTTTTCTGCAGCGTGGCCGAATCATACTTTACTGGTTGCACCGTGCATGCTTGGACTTTGTACTATCACACTTGTGTTAACTGACTGTAATGATCCAAGGAGTTAAAAGTCAAGATGCTGACCAAAGAGCTGAAGTCAGGGTGACTGAGCCACACGTTTTAATCAGAGTGGTGCAGAGATCGGTTTAAACCATCGGCGTCCTGTACAGTGGGAACATGTGCACGCTATGCCGTGACGACATCGTCATATCAAACGGCGCCTGAACGTTTACCACTGTTCCACTGTATGTAGACCACTGCTACCCTCTACGCTCGCATTCAATGCACCGCACCACACGTCCTTGTTCGATTCGCACGCCCAGCGGGAGCAGGCGAGCTCGTGAGCTATATCGCCGCTCTCGTTTATCAGCCTACATAAGAGAGGTGAATGTATCGGGGAGATCCTATAAGGCGACCTACACGCCAGAAAACAGGGAAGTGTGGGCCCCCACTCCCTCGCGCACACTCATGGGCCAGCCCATGTGCACGGCGGGATGACTCTTTCTTTTTTCCTTTTTCTGTTGTCAGTTTTTTCTTTTTTTAAATAATTCAGGATTTCAAAAAAGTTGCGAATTTTGAAAACATTTTTTTGTGAATTGTAAAAAGGTCATCATTTGAAAAAATGTTTGGGGAATGATAAATGCTCTCGGATTAAAAACACTCATGTATTAAAAATGTGCAGAATTTGGAAAACTTCATTATTTTCATGATTTAAAAACTATGCACTTTTCAAAAAAATCACAAATTTAGAAAATTTTAATAAATTTAGAAAATGTTCATGAATATAAAAAATAATCATGATTTAGAAAATCATTCATAAATTTGAAAAAATGTTTGTAATTTGAAGAAAATATGAACATTTTTTGAATCCGATGAACAAATTTGGAATTCAAACAATATTCAGCTCCGATTTGAAAAAAAAGTTCCTGGATTTGAGAAAATATTCATGAATTTTGGAAAGAAAAAGACAAAAAAGAAAACAAAAGAATGAAAAAATTGGAAAAAGAGAAGAGAAAGAAAATTAAAAGATATAAAAAGGAGAAAAACACTAGAGGAAATAACAAGAAAAAAAGGGTTTCGAAAGGTTCTAGAACGTTTCCAAAACCGGAATATGAGTTAGTGGGTCGGCCCATCTATGCAGCTGGAGAGCCAGGGGGTACGCGCTTGGTCGCTCATGAGTGACCTATTATCTTGAATCATCAACGGGAGAGCCGGCGTTAGTCCTTAGTTTCATCTCCTTCTGGTCATTTGATGACAAAGGGGAGAAATTTGACTTAGTCTTCAAGCGGGTCTTTATATGGGTTGTGTTTTGCTCGGTTGCAACTCTTGGTTTTTCATTCGATTCGTTCATTGATGAGTTGTAACTTAATAATTGTTGGTCGTCTGATTCTTTTGCTACTTCACTTATGCATGATGCTCTGATCCTTAATATTATATGTCCATGCATGTTATATTTCGTCATACATCAATTTTCATCATGCATTCAAATTCTTCAAATATTTTATAATAATGCATGATTGGATTCCAAGATATAGGATGAGATCTCGACAATTTCAACCTGCCATGTGCATTTGCAATCCAACGAAAATTCTTCATATGCACATCATCAACGCGAGTTCCTCAGTATCTTGTAACCAATTTCTTCATACTCTGTATTTACACTTCCGTTATTTTACTCCCATTGAAAACTTAAAGAATTTGTCATTAATCACCAAAAAGGGGGAGATTGCAAGTGCATCAAGTGTCCCCTTAGTGTTTTTCGGGTATTGAAGACAAATAGGTTGAGGAACTAATGTGTTTGTGAGTGTACATAGGATTTATAGTCCCTGAAGATTTGGTTTAACCCATGGAAGACGACCCCTAAAAATATATTTCTTCAAGGGAAGAATTTAGTGATGAAATTGGTACGGCTTTTGAAGAAATTGATGTGAAGACTTTGAAGATTGAAGACTTCTGTTTTCATAGTTTCTTCTTATTTTTGAGTCATAGGAGAATTCATACTATTAAAGGGGGTCTAGGTGAATCATTGTTCACGGTTCCAAAGTGATGCTCAAACCTATACTTACTCTAGTCACTTCGAGTGAAGCCTTTGGAAATCTCTATAACAACGGTGACGAAGTTCATCGGGTCACTAACGAATTTGGTCACGCTGAGGAGTTAGGATTTCTCCAGTGCGTTCTGTGTATCATGAGGAAATTGTGTGCCCCTGCGAAATTGAGAGTTCAATTTCCGACCGTTGCTGCACCACGTGCTAGCTGTCGAGTGGATCCCTATCCTGACAACGGTCATGTCTGAGAAGGGAATTTCTGACAGTTCATGTCAGGTTGTCCCTGGCTATAAATATCCACCCCCCCCCTCAACAACCACTTCTTGGTTGGTTGCTCTAGAGAGAATTTGACACTTGTCATTTGAGAGGAACCCATCCTCAGACAACTTTGAGAGAATCCAAGTAAGAAAAAAACCCAACCAGAGCAAAAGTGATTGAGCATCACTGAAGAGATTGATCTGTGTGATCCGACGCATGTTAACTTTGAAGACTGTCATTCTTCCAAGACCCTGATACTTCATAATAGATGAGTTTTTGTCCGAAACCCTAATACTTTGAAAGAGATTGTCCAGTTTGTACATGAAGTGCATCCAGTTTTTCCCGTAAACATCATCTTCATCAAATATAGCATCCCCAAGCTTGTGGCTTTGCATATCATTAGCATCATGGATATTCAAAGAGTTCATGCCAACAACATTACAATCATGCTCATCATTCAAAGATTCTATGACTCATGATAGGCTCTAAGGTGCCTGTGGAGCTCGTTAGCGGCGTGATCTTGAACCAAGGCAACATATACATCTGGGAGACAACGCCGCCGTCAGTGCTGAAGCTATACCGGGAGCAGTTCCAGGAGGACATGTCATTGTTCCTCAAGCTACGCCACACTGAGCTCGTGGCCATCGGCCAGATGGTTCTGACATTCCGGGGCAGGAAGAACAGTGACTTTCTGCGCGGCGAGATGAGCTACATCTGGGGGCTCTTCTCCCAAGCTCTCTAGTCCCTAGTTCAACAGGTACTCCCTTTGTTTTCTTTTTAGTCTGTACATAAGGCTTGGTCAAAGTCAAAATTTGTAAACTTTGACTAACTTTATAGAAAAAAAACAACATTCACACTATTAAACCAATATTATTAGATACATCATGAAATTAACTTTCATGGCATATAGATTTAGTATTGTATATGTTGATATCTTTCGAAATTTGATCAAACTTTGCATAGTTTGACTTTGACTAAATTTTATATACGAACTAAAAAGAAACGAAGGGAGTACATGCGTAGGTTACATAGAACTGAATTGACCTTGGCTTTTCCTGATGCGATGCATATATGGGCAGGGCCTCACTACTAGGGAAAAGTTTATACACAGACGCTTACTAGTAGTGTGGGTTTATACCCCTCGCTACTGCTACTTACTAGTAGCGCGGATTTTTACCCCTCGCTACTACTAAGTTGATAGTAGTAGCGCGGGTTTTTAACCCTCACTACTACTAAGCGGTCTCTACCGTGCCCCTGGGACATGCCATAGTAGTAGTGAGGGTTATAAACCCGCGCTACTGCTAAGTTGATAGTAGTAGCGCGGGTTTTTACCCCTCGCTACTACTAAGTGGTCTCTACCGTCCCCCCCCCCCTCCAGGACATGCCATAGTAGTAGCAGGGGTAAAAACCCGCGCTACCACTAAGTTTTGGGTTTCTTAACAGCCCTGAAATCCCCATCTCCTCGTCCAAATCACTCCTCTCCCCCGCCCCTCTCCTCCTC
>NC_057804.1:658887621-658944672 GCF_018294505.1 Triticum aestivum
TCCCTCAAATCCAGCGACCTCCTCTTCCATCGTAGCCTCTCCTTCCTCCTCCTCCTCCTCCTCCTCCTCCGTCGCCCCTCCTTCCTCCTCCTCCTCCTCCTCCTTCGCTGCTGGAAGGAGAGGAAGATCCAGCGGAGCGCCGCCCATGACGATGGCCAGATCTCTGGTGGACGCAACCCATGGCGTCATCTAGGGTTTCGGCTCCAACTACGACGGCCACTGGTGAGTTGCTGCACCTACTCCTCTCTATCTCTCTCTTCCTCTTCTAACCCTTATCTCTTTTTTTGTAGCAGCAGCAAAGGAGAGGTGTGGAGAAGAGTTGGATGGGGAAGCACCATCTCCATGGACGACTTCATCCCCTCCAGGATCAGCATCGGCCATGGATGAAGAGGACGTTTACGCCTAGCAGCAGCAGCCATGGCTGGAATTTATTTTTTTATTTCCTAATTAGTTAGCAGTAGCGAGGGTCCAGAACCACGGTACTACTAGTTAGTAGTAGCACGGGTTGTATCCACGCTACTACTAACGGACGTAGTAGTAGCGCGGGTGGCACCCGTGCTACTACTACCTGTTAGCTGTAGCGACGTATCAGTAGCGCGGGCACCCGCGCTACTGATATACCTAAAACCCGCACTACTGCTAGGCTTTTCCCTAGTAGTGCCTTGTGGAGAAGGAGAAGACGGATTCCTTCAACCTGCCGCTGTACGCGCCTTCCATCGACGAAGTGGGGGCGGTAATCGAGCAGAGCGTACTGTTTGACGTCAACCATATCCAGCTCTTCGACTCCAATTGGGATCCTCAAGATGACTCGGACGGCGATGTGCTGCTCGACAGCGCCAAGAGCGGCGTGAACGTCGCCAGGACTTCGCGGGCCATCATCGGGCCCATGCTTGCGCGTCATTTCTCTTTGAGATGTACACGCAGAATGTCGCGAACCACCACGAGAAAGTGAAGACCAAATACGCCTTCATCCTCCTCTCCTTGAAGATAAGGGGCGCTGAGAACTAAGGGTGACCCAATGTCGGACTGTCATCTCCTTTGATGGAAGCAATCATAAGGCCGGCTTTCAGTTCTCTGTCTTCATGATTGTTTGTACTTTGTTCCATCTTAATGAGTACCAAGGAGGAAAATTGTAATAACTAGTACAATACCCATGTGTTGCCACGGGCTTCTTAAAAATTGTATTAGTTGCATATATAAATATAGTGCATGTCAAATTTCACATGTATAATAAAGATAGCCAGTAACAAACCAAAAAATATTGAAATCCACTCCGCTTGCAAAGTATTTTGATAAGAAATAAAATTCAATGACGTATACTATCAGATCTGATGCAAAACAATGTGGTGCAAAAACACAGTAATGTTTATTGTGCACTTCATTACAAATGATAGATAGCACACATATATCTTCTTATGCTTAAGACCGACCTTCTCATGAAGCATGTTCATTGTTACTGTCCATTAATTGAAGAGGGCACATGGAAGATTTTGTTCCCTTAAAACAAGTGTTCCAAGATGCTACAGCCAGAAAATTGATCGCATTACGCAAATATATGAAGACATGAGGTCTTCAAATGATAATTTTATTTACCCTTTGTAAAATGATGCATTATTGCGTTGTATGTAATTTAGGATGAACCAAAGGTCTTCCACATATATTTTTCCGAAGCCAGGGGCTTAACTCCAAAGTACAAAGAGCCTGATGGCTTGATCATAAAATACTTTAAGTTAGAGAGCTAAACTGAATTTTATAAATAGAGTTATGCAATATTGGCATGGAATACAAGGGCTATCTTGCATGCAGAGATAAACCCGAGGGCTTAATAGAGAAATATAGTTTCTTACCATGAATAACTGAAACCGGAAGGATCAATTGCAAAGATGCCAAAGGATAAGATTTTCCCCAATTCCTTTCCTTATCCTGTTCTTGCGTGGTAACCCATAGCCACCGGAAACCACTGACGTCGTGCACGCGAGCCGGCCGAAAGGCCATCGCCATCACGCCGCGGGGAGTCACCACAAGGCTTAGGGCAGCCATTTCTAACCCGGAGGGTGCTGCCGCCGCCACAGTCGTCGGTGCCGAGTGAGGCAGCTGGCCTGTGGATTCCATTGATGCCAGCAGCGGCTGGGAGGAAGGAAGGACATGCTCATCACGCCGCCGCGGCTTGAGAGGCTGCGGTGGAGCCGCCTCCATCCCTAGAGGAAAATTATACCAAGGAGTACCAAGGAGGAAAATTATACGCCGCGAGAAGGGCAGTGGTTGATCGTTCAACACCGCCACTGCCTCCCCTGGCCGTTAAAGAGTATGCAGATAAACGTGTATGATTGTCCCATATATTTTACGTGTCAGATAATACTTGTACACATCATTATATTATACGTAACTTCTTCATCTTTTAATCTCAGCCTTCCTAATTAAAATGAATGGATCATATACTTTTAGTATATGTGGGCAAATGTGGTGGCTTGTTTTACTTTTCTTGTAATTATATAATACTAGTAGATAACATAACAGAATAGTGCCAGTAGAAAAGTTGTTCACATGCATGCAATCGTAACCATCAAAAAAAATTATATAATACTAGTAGATAACATAAATTGGGCTGCCAAGCAACATCATCAAAGAAATTAACAAAGCCCACGAATATATGCAGTTAATTAAACTATACTTTAGCTGGGCAGCCAAACAACACCGTTACATGCGACGAAATTAAGGCGGCCAGACATAATCATCAAACGCGACCGCGTACAAACAACGTCGTCAAATACGAACAAATTAAACACATTGAAGCATCATCCACTATTAAAAGGGAATCTTTGAGACCTGCAAGTGCTCCGTAGCGCTCCGTCATCGCTGGTCGAAAAATTAATAATGGCGCTGTCTAGGGTGCAGGTGAGAATAGATTTGTTTTTGCATAATATGCAGCTGAGATGGAATGATGGTGCCATAAAATCCCATATGACCGTGAGATGTGGAAATTTTGAAAAACATATCAATAAATATTATGACATTGTGATAAAAATCTTACACATAGAAAAGGGGTAGAAACATGTAACTTTGAGATTTTGTTATTTTCCATCATTTGTGGTATGCTCTTACTTCGACCTTTTTGCATAAACTTACCATAAGTTATTTAGATTTGGTTTATGTTAATATAATCTATGTTTTCCGCTACCAAATAATCATATTTTCTTAGAGAACTTTAATATATTGTGTTTATCGATGTCTTACATGCACTCCAATTTTTCGTTGATTTTCCACACACGTAGATATATTATATTATCTTGGAATTTTTCGTTCCCGATTTATAAGATGCCTTCACATTTATAATTTGATCATAACATCAATTAGATAAATAATATATGAGTCATCATGTGACATAATATGCGATTTGGTTAGACCATGAGATCCATTATAAGATTTGCAAGGAGTACAAAGCACCTATAAACTGAAATAAACTACAGCAAGGTCCTTTGACCATGTTATGATTAATACTCTCGCCCATGTTATAAAACTACACGGCAACGTCAGATAAAACCTCACCACATTGAAGGCAGAACAGGAACAAAGGCTCCATAGCTAGTTCCCTGGACCACCACAACCGCCAAATCGAAGATCCATGAGCACAAATCACAAACACACCAATGTGTCCCCCATAATATACATTGTTGACGTCTGCAGTACAAATAAATACAAAGTTTATATGCAATATAAATCAACACAAAGTTCACATGCGACACAAATGGACACTTAGTTCACATACTATACAAATTTAGACACAGTTCTAGTTCCCACATAATACAAATTATCACTTAGTTCACATGATATAAAATCACCACGAGAATCTATTTCCCATATAGTATAATGAACACTTAATTCCCACATAATAGAAATTAACCATTAGCATAACTGAGTAGTGGGAGTTATGTCCTGCTCTTCCCCCTTTGTTCTGGACTTCCACGTCCACGTCCATGCATTCCTACTGAGGTGGTAGCTGTTGGGGAACGTAGCAGAAATTCAAAATTTTCCTACGTGTCACCAAGATCTATCTATGGAGAAACCAGCAACGAGGGGAAGGAGAGTGCATCTACATACCCTTGTAGATCGCTAAGCGGAAGCGTTCAAGAGAACGGGGTTGAAGGAGTCGTACTCGTCGTGACCCAAATCACCGGAGATCCTAGTGCCGAACGGACGGCACCTCCGCGTTCAACACACGTACACCCCGGTGACGTCTCCCACGCCTTGATCCAGCAAGGAGAGAGGGAGAGGTTGAGGAAGACTCCATCCAGCAGCAGCACAACGGCGTGGTGGTGGTGGAGGAGCATGTCAATCCTGCAGGGCTTCGCCAAGCACCGCGGGAGAGGAGAAGGGAGAGAGGTAGGGCTGCGCCAAGGAGAGGTCAAACTCATGTCTTGGCAGCCCCAAAACCCTCAAGTATATATAGGGGAGAGGGAGGGGGGTGCACCCCCTCTAGGGTTTCCACCCCAAGGGGTGCGGCTGCCCCCAATCCTATCTAAGGGTGGCGGCCAAGGGGGGAGAGGGGGGAAACTTGCCCCCCAAGTTAGGTGGAAGCACCCCCTCCCCAAACCCTAGGCGCCTTGGGCCCTTGTGGGGGGGGGGGGCGCACCAGCCCACCTGGGGCTGGTCCCCTCCCACACTTGGCCCATGCAGCCCTCCGGGGCCGGTGGCCCCACTTGGTGGACCCCCGGGACCCTCCCGGTGGTCCCGGTACGTTACCGATAAAACCCGAAACTTTTCCGATGACCAAAATAGGACTTCCCATATATAAATCTTTACCTCCGGACCATTCCGGAACTCCTCGTGACGTCCGGGATCTCATCCGGGACTCCAAACAACATTCAGTAACCACATACAAACTTCCTTTATAACCCTAGCGTCATCGAACCTTAAGTGTGTAGACCCTACGGGTTCGGGAATCATGCAGACATGACCGAGACGTTCTCCGGTCAATAACCAACAGCGGGATCTGGATACTCATGTTGGCTCCCACATGTTCCACGATGATCTCATCGGATGAACCATGATGTCAAGGACTCAATCGATCCCGTTGCAATTCCCTTTGTCTAACGGTATTGTACTTGCCCGAGATTCGATCGTCGGTATGCCGATACCTAGTTCAATCTCATTACCGGCAAGTCTCTTTACTCGTTCCGTAACACATCATCCCTGATCAACCCCTTGGTCACATTGTGCACATTATGATGATGTCCTACCGAGTGGGCCCAGAGATACCTCTCCGTTTAAACGGAGTGACAAATCCCAGTCTCGATTCGTGCCAACCCAACAGACACTTTCGGAGATACCTGTAGTGCACCTTTATAGTCACCCAGTTACGTTGTGACGTTTGGTACACCCAAAGCATTCCTACGGTATTCGGGAGTTGCACAATCTCATGGTCTAAGGAAAAGATACTTGACATTAGAAAAGCTTTAGCATACGAACTACGATCTTTGTGCTAGGCTTAGGATTAGGTCTTGTCCATCACATCATTCTTCTAATGATGTAATCCCGTTATCAACGACATCCAATGTCCATGGTTAGGAAACCGTAACCATCTATTGATCAACGAGCTAGTCAATAGAGGCTTGCTAGCGACGTGATGTTGTCCATGTATCCACACATCTATCTGAGTTTCCTATCAATACAATTATAGCATGGATAATAAACGATTATCATGAACAAGGAAATATAATAATAACTAATTTATTATTGCCTCTAGGGCATATTTCCAACAGTCTCCCACTTGCACTAGAGTCAATAATCTAGTTCACATCGCCATGTGATTAACACTCACAGGTCACATCGCCATGTGACCAACATCCAAAGAGTTTACTAGTGTCATTAAACTAGTTCACATCATCATGTGATTAAGACTCAATGAGTTCTGGGGTTTGACCTTGTTTTGCTTGTGAGAGAGGTTTTAGTCAACGGGTCTGTAACATTCAGATCATGTATGTACTTCGCAATTCTCTATGTCATATTTTAAATGTTGCTTCCACGCTCCACTTGTAGCTATTCCAAATGGTTGCTCCACTATACGTATCCGGTTTGCTACTCAGAGTCACTCGGATAGGTGTTAAAGCTTGCATCGACGTAACCCTTTACGCCGAACTCTTTATCACCTCCATAATCGAGAAACATGTCCTTATTTACTCCAAGGACAATTTTGACCGCTGTCTAATGATCCATTCCTGGATCATTCTTGTACCCCTTGACTGACTCATGGCAAGGCACACTTCCGGTGCGGTACACAGCATAGCATACTATAGAGCCTATGTCTAAAGCATAGGGGACGACCTTCGTCCTTTCTCTCTTTTCTGCCGTGGTCGAGCTTTAAGTCTTAACTTCATACCTTACATCTCAGGCAAAAACTCCTTCTTTGACTGATCCATCTTGAACACCTTCAAGATCATGTCAAGGTATATGCTCATTTGAAAGTATTATTAAGCAGTTTGATCCATCCTCATAGATTTTGATGCTCAATGTTCAAGTAGCTTGATCTAGGTTTCTTATTGAAAAACACTTTTCAAATAACCCTATATGCTTTCTAGAAATTCTACATCATTTATGATCAACAATATGTCAACAACATATACTCATCAGAAATTCCATAGTGCTCCCACTCACTTCTTTGGAAATACAAGTTTCTCATGAACTTTGTATAAACCCAAAATCTTTGATCATCTTATCAAAGCGCACATTCCAACTCCGAGATGCTTACTCCAGTCCTTAGAAGGATCGCTGGAGCCAGCATACCTTTTAGCATCCTTAGGATCGACAAAACTTTTCTGATTGTATCACATACAACCTTTCCTTACGAAAACTGGTAAGGAAACTCGTCTTGACATCCATCTGCCAGATTTCATAAATGCAGCTAATGCTAACATGATTCCGACGGACTTAAGCATCGCTACGGATGAGAAAATCTCATCGTAGTCAACTCCTTGAACTTGTGAAAAACTCTTCACCACAAGTCGAGCTTCATAGACGGTGACATTACCGTCCACGTCCGTCTTCTTCTTAAAGATCCATTTATCTCAATGGCTTGCCGATCATCGGGCAAGTCCACCAAAGTTCATGCTTTGTTCTGATACATGGATCATATCTCGGATTTCATGGCTTCTAACCATTTGTCGGAATTTGGGCCCACCATCGCTTCTCCATAGCTCGTAGGTTCATTGTTGTCTAGCAACATGACCTTCAAGACAGGATTACGTGCCACTCTGAAGTGGTACGCATCCTTGTCACCCTACGAGGTACGGTAGTGACTTGATCCAAAACTTCATGATCACTATCATAAGCTTCTACTTCAATTGGTGTAGGTGCCACAGGAACAACTTCCTATGCCCTGCTACACACTAGTTGAAGTGACGGTTCAATAACCTCATCAAGTCTCCACCATCCTCCCACTCAATTCTTCGAGACAAACTTTTCCTCGAGAAAGGACCCGATTCAAGAAACAATCCCTATTGCTTTCGGATCTGATTTAGGAGGTATACCCAACTGTTTTGGGTGTCCTATGAAGATGCATTTTATCCGCTTTGGGTTCGAGCTTATCAACCTGAAACTTTTTCACATAAGCGTCGCAGCCCCAAACTTTTAAAGAAACGACAACTTAGGTTTCTCCAAACGGTGTCGTCTCAACGGAATTACGTGGTACCCTATTAAAGTGAGTGCGGTTGTCTCTAATGCCTAACCCATGAACGATAGTGGTAATTCGATAAGAGACATCAAGGTACGCACCAAATCCAATAGGGCGCACCAGCCCACCTAGGGCTGGTCCCCTCCCACACTTGGACCATGCAGCCCTTCGGGGCCGGTGGCCCCACTTGGTGGACCCCCGGGACCCTCCCGGTGGTCCCGGTACGTTACCGATAAAACCCAAAACTTTTCCGGTGACCAAAACAGGACTTCCCATATATAAATCTTTACCTCCGGAACTCCTCGTGACGTCCGGGATCTCATCCAGGACTCCGAACAACATTCGGTAACCACATACAAACTTCCTTTATAACCCTAGCGTCATCGAACCTTAAGTGTGTAGACCCTACGGGTTCGGGAATCATGCATACATGACCGAAACGTTCTTCGGTCAATAACCAACAGCGGGATCTGGATACCCATGTTGGCTCCCACATGTTCCATGATGATCTCATCGGATGAACCACGATGTGAAGGACTCAATCGATCCCGTATACAATTCCCTTTGTCTAACGGTATTGTACTTGCCCGAGATTCGATCGTCGGTATGCCGATACCTAGTTCAATCTCGTTACCGGCAAGTCTCTTTACTCGTTCCATAACACATCATCCCGTGATCAACCCCTTGGTCACATTGTGCACATTATGATGATGTCCTACCGAGTGGGCCCAGAGATACCTCTCCGTTTACACGGAGTGACAAATCCCAGTCTCGATTCATGCCAACCCAACAGACACTTTCGGAGATACCTGTAGTGCACCTTTATAGTCACCCAGTTACGTTGTGACGTTTGGTACACCCAAAGCATTCCTACGGTATCCGGGAGTTGCACAATCTCATGGTCTAAGGAAAAGATACTTGACATTAGAAAAGCTTTAGCATACAAACTACGATCTTTGTGCTAGGCTTAGGATTAGGTCTTGTCCATCACATCATTCTTCTAATGATGTAATCCCGTTATCAACGACATCCAATGTCCATGGTTAGGAAACCGTAACCATCTATTGATCAACGAGCTAGTCAATAGAGGCTTGCTAGGGACGTGATGTTGTCCATGTATCCACACATGTATCTGAGTTTCCTATCAATACAATTATAGCATGGATAATAAACGATTATCATGAACAAGGAAATATAATAATAACTAATTTATTATTGCCTCTAGGGCATATTTCCAACAGTAGCTGTAGCATCCTGGCCCAAATTTTCTCAATGCCCAGCCCACCTGTGGGGTTGACCCAACTATAAATAGCACCCAAGCAATGCTCACATGAATCTCATCTTATAGGCCCTTATGCAATCTCAAGGCGGTGGAAATGATGCCCCTCCTACTACTCCTCCTCCTCCTGCAGAAGGTTAACCCTATGGAAATGATGCCCCTCCTCCTCAAGGCGGTGTATGAAGATGTGAACTTCTGTGTGATGTGCATGTGTTTTGCAATATGTGAACTTTAATGAGTTAACCCTATGTATGAATATGTGAACTTGTGATGTGGACCGAACCTCGATGGCGAGATCCGATCTGTTGTTGCGGCCCAATCTTTCACGACAGTCCACCTTCAGCAGCAGTAACCTCTCGCCCACGCACGCGATGTACGCAAAATAGAGGGATTGAACCTGACGGTCCAGCACGAGAAAACCAATCTCGACGACGGTACTCACGCGCAAAATAATTTCCTCGCAGAATTCGCAACAGAGGTTTTCTAAAGCTTCCTCCAAAACTTAGGAATTTTTAGACAGCTTCCCCCAAAACTCGATACGGGTGTCTACCCTAAAAACACATCGTGTTTATTATCAAAATATAACCTGCGTTTTACATGGACGCACCTGGCTCTGTATAATAGCCTACTAAACCTAGACTTGGAAAGCAAGAAAACACTCTATGCGTAAATAAACTAGACAACTCTATATTTGCCTTTTACATCTCGGCAGAATTTTATTATATAAACTAAAATCTGGTATGCCATGTTGATCTGATTAGATGGAGGTGGACCCCAGCCCAAGTCACACAAAGAGAACCTATCACGTAACAATTTACAAGTCTTCCATCGTGCAAACTCTTTACATGGCAGAAATAGAAATAGTATACAATGACGACTGCTCCTTTTCCGTTTGAACGAATGTGATGCTATCTTCTCGTAATACTCAAACTTAAATCCTTCCAAATTATCTCCATCGACGTGTCTGGCCATGTTAGCTCTACCATCGTAACTCAAGGCTTCAAGTTTTTTATGCATGCATGGCTGTACGCACATGTACCTCTCCTCACGTAATGCATGCACGTCCAACATCTTATTTTTCTCTTTCCTAAACGAGTGCGTCTCTGCTAATACCATAGTATGCATGCATGTAACTTCAACTAATTCTTGAACTAATGGAACGGCGGTAACTTGATCCTGGTGGGTAGCTTGTACGTTGTTGTAGTCATTGATCCGACTACAATTAAAACTGGTCCTATCATCCTCTCCGCCTTGAAACGAAACCGTCCTCGGTTTCGAGTAGTCATTCTGAGCAATTACATCCATCTTGATTTTTGAGGTTAACAGTTCAGTAGCTTCGATCTCCTTTTCCATTGCTTGTTCCTTCTCTTTTAACCTCTCCACACGGTCTTTCCTCCAGGCAATAAAAAACTCTTCCGGCATACACACGAGACCACACTTCTTACCCACATTGGTATGATACATGTATGTGAGATGGTCATATGTAGCACGATATTCCTTATACCATGGCTCTCCCAACAATATGTGACACGAAATCATCGACACCGGTATCACGTCACACAAGACCTCACAGAAAAAAATTCCCAACAAAAACGGTACCTTCGTTTGTTGAGTGACAGCGAGATCTCCATTACCCCAACGCAATAAGTATGGTTGTGGTAGCGGTGTTGTGCGTAGCTCCAACTTTGTCACCATCTCAATGCTTGCAACGTTGATCAAACTCATGTGATCGATCGTCATGGCACATGATCTTTCTCTCACCACAATACGAATATGAAAAAGTCCGGTCCAACAGCCTTCCTCCTCCAACTGAAATTCATAGCTTAGCTTTCTTAATAATGACGTGCTTGTCATCTTCTCCATAGTGCCGTGAACAACCTGATGCTCTGATACCACCTGATATGGACCGAACCTCGATGGCGAGATCCGATCTGTTGTTGCGGCTCAATCTTTCACGACAGTCCACCTTCAGCAGTAGTAACCTCTCGCCCACGCACGCGATGTACGCAAAATAGAGGGATTGAACCTGACGGTCCAGCACGAGAAAACAAATCACGACGACGGTACTCACGCGCAAAACAATTTCCTCGCAGAAATCGCAACAGAGGTTTTCTAAATCTGCCTCCAAAACTTAGGGATTTTTAGACAGCTTCCCCCAAAACTCGATACGGGTGTCTACCCTAAAAACACATCGTGTTTATTATCAAAATATAACCTGCGTTTTACATGGACGTACCTGGCTCTATATAATAGCCTACTAAACCTAGACTTAGAAAGCAAGAAAACACTATGCGTAAACAAACTAGACAACTCTATATTTGCCTTTTACATCTCGGCAGAATTTTATTATATAAACGAAAATCTGGTATGCCATGTTGATCTGATTAGATGGAGGTGGACTCCAGCCCAAGTCGCACAAAAAGAACCTATCACGTAACAATTTACAAGTCTTCCATCGTGCAAACTCTTTACATGGCAGAAATAGAAATAGTATACAACGACGACTGCTCCTTTTCCGTTTGAACGAATGTGATGCTATCTTCTCGTAATACTCAAACTTAAATCCTTCCAAATTATCTCCATCGACGTGTCTGGCCATGTTAGCTCTACCATCGTAACTCAAGGCTTCAAGTTTTTTATGCATGCATGGCTGTACGCACATGTACCTCTCCTCACGTAATGCATGCACGTCCAACGTCTTATTTTTCTCTTTCCTAAACGAGTGCGTCTCTGCTAATACCATAGTATGCATGCATGTAACTTCAACTAATTCTTGAACTAATGGAACGGCGGTAACTTGATCCTGGTGGGTAGCTTGTACGTTGTTGTAGTCATTGATCCGACTACAATTAAAACTGGTCCTATCATCCTCTCCGCCTTGAAACGAAACCGTCCTCGGTTTCGAGTAGTCATTCTGAGCAATTACATCCATCTTGATTTTCGAGGTTAACAGTTCAGTAGCTTCGACCTCCTTTTCCATTGCTTGTTCCTTCTCTTTTAACCTCTCCACACGGTCTTTCCTCCAGGCAATAAAAAACTCTTCCGGCATACACACGAGACCACACTTCTTACCCACATTGGTATGATACATGTATGTGAGATGGTCATATGTAGCACGATATTCCTTATACCATGGCTCTCCCAACAATATGTGACACGAAATCATCGACACCGGTATCACGTCACACAAGACCTCACAGAAAAAATTTCCAAACAAAAACGGTACCTTCGTTTGTTGAGTGACAGCGAGATCTCCATTACCCCAACGCAATAAGTATGGTTGTGGTAGCGGTGTTGTGCGTAGCTCCAACTTTGTCACCATCTCAATGCTTGCAACGTTGATCAAACTCATGTGATCGATCGTCATGGCACATGATCTTTCTCTCACCACAATACGAGTATGAAAAAGTCCGGTCCAACGGCCTTCCTCCTCCAACTGAAATCCATAGCTTAGCTTTCTTAATAATGACGTGCTTGTCATCTTTTCCATAGTGTCGTGAACAACCTGATGCTCTGATACCACCTGATATGGACCGAACCTCGATGGCGAGATCCGATCTGTTGTTGCGGCCCAATCTTTCACGACAGTCCACCTTCAGCAGCAGTAACCTCTCGCCCACGCACGCGATGTACGCAAAATAGAGGGATTGAATCTGACAGTCCAACACGAGAAAACAAATCACGACGACGGTACTCGCGCGCAAAACAATTTCCTCGCAGAAATCGCAACAGAGGTTTTATAAAGCCGCCTCCAAAACTTAGGGATTTTTAGACAGCTTCCCCCAAAACTCGATACGGGTGTCTACCCTAAAAACACATCGTGTTTATTATCAAAATATAACCTGCGTTTTACATGGACGCACCTGGCTCTATATAATAGCCTACTAAACCTAGACTTAGAAAGCAAGAAAACACTATGCGTAAACAAACTAGACAACTCTATATTTGCCTTTTACATCTCGGCAGAATTTTATTATATAAACTAAAATCTGGTACGCCATGTTGATCTGATTAGATGGAGGTGGACCCTAGCCCAAGTCGCACAAAGAGAACCTATCAAGTAACAATTTACAAGTCTTTCATCGTGCAAACTCTTTACATGGCAGAAATAGAAATAGTATACAACGACGACTGCTCCTTTTCCGTTTGAACGAATGTGATGCTATCTTCTCGTAATACTCAAACTTAAATCCTTCCAAATTATCTCCATCGACGTGTCTGGCCATGTTAGCTCTACCATCGTAACTCAAGGCTTCAAATTTTTTATGCATGCATGGCTGTACGCACATGTACCTCTCCTCACGTAATGCATGCACCACGTCCAACATCTTATTTTTCTCTTTCCTAAACGAGTGCGTCTCTGCTAATACCATAGTATGCATGCATGTAACTTCAACTAATTCCTGAACTAATGGAACGGCGGTAACTTGATCCTGGTGGGTAGCTTGTACGTTGTTGTAGTCATTGATCCGACTACAATTAAAACTGGTCCTATCAACTTGTGTGTAATGTGCTCGAGCAATTGTTTTGCTCTATGAACTTGTATGAAACAATGGCCTATGTGAACTAGTTTGAGTTATGCTTATGTGAACTAGTTTAGATTATGCCTATGTGTGTGATGTGTTTCTCAAGGAGTTTCTAGGGAGCTCCTATCTCCCACATTCATTTGATATGATAACATTTTCTGCACTAAAGATATAGATAGAAAATGTATCTAGTTATTTTCAGTTGCAGTGACTAGATAAGAAACAGCTTCAAAACAGAAGTAATGGGACATATTTCCGAGAGCAACACTTGAAAACACTCACTTTCACAAGTGCGGCTCTCGGAAACGGGTCGCATGGACACTTTAACTACTGTAGTGGCATTCTTTTCCGAGGGAGTCTCTCGGAGACGAATGGCTCTCCAGCACTCCACCCGTGGCATTCTTTTCCGAGGGCGAGAGCACTCGGTAAAGTACCACTGACATGTGGGACACAAGGGTACAAGGGTCAGAGTATCAGTCAATGGTGGTATAACGAACGGTAATAATTTGAATATTTCACTGATAACTTGGTCTAGGGGTCAGAACGTTTTTGTGGCTGTTTTTTACCGAGCGGTTCCTCAAGGCCATCGGTATAGATAAAAGAAACTGACGGAGCAGTCAGTTGCGAACGGGCATGCCACGTGGCTACTCTTTGCCATGTGGTGCTCTCGGCATACTCTGTTCGTCATGATTCGGTGTCGGTAACATAAGCTAGTTGCCGTGAACCCATAGTTGCCGAGTGTTGCTCTCGGCATATCGACATTTGTCGAGTGCCTGTGGTTTGGCTCTCGGCGAAGAGCCAAACACCCAGCATATACGAAAGTTCCAATAGTGATTCTAACTTATTAGAACAAACCATCAAAACAAAATTGTCACAAGCATGATTCTAGTTAACATTACATTCTTTTAGGCATCTAGTTATTAACCTTAATAAAGGTACATATGCTTCGGCCCCTACTAGTCACAGCATGCTGTTACCAAATCACCGACCCGTCTTCTTCTCACGCACTCTCAGCATATAGACTAGACCAAATTTGCAGCTCTGTCTTGTTGGAAACATATATATAGACTCATTCAAGAAAGCACTCATCATCACTATCCTCCTCCACGTAAGGAAACGGCACATCCTCGAGTCCACCCAAGTAGCCACCGCATGTGGGGTGCCTGAGCTTTCTTGCTCGCTTATTGCACCCGAAACAACAACCTTCATGTGAGAAAAAAAATATGTAGTATATGTTAGGAGATGCTAACAAAAAGTCAAGAAAACTAGGGCGAAAGCGAAATAGTTACCAGAGTCCTTGTCTTCCAACGGAGTGCAGAGAACAACATGTTCTTCCTGGAAGCAGTCATGCTCCATCTCAGCAAAGAACAAAGTTGGTCTGCCATCTACACCTTTCACCACAAAGTTGGAATGCACATATCCTCCAAGCATTCCAGAAACCAGATTCCTTTCTTTCTCTTCCACAAACTCAAAATCATTAATCTGAAATACAAACTACACGTGTAAGAAGAGTCTCATTCTAGAATAAGTCGAGCACTCGCTAACATATACGGCGGCAAAGCGAAATGCAAGGAAACATAAATGTTTTGATTATGATATATATTTTGGGCATGCCTGCATATTATTTTGCTTGGCATATGTGTTGAGCGCTATAATCAAACTCTTGCGATTACGCTCTTGTTTGCGCTTCATCAGCTGCTCATGGGACGGCGACGCGGGCCTGAGGCTCATTTGGCGCTGGGCGCAAGCAAGCCAGAAATCCTGGAACTCCTGAAACTCCTTTGAAGCGGAATCATCCAATGTCTGCAGTCCGGCATAGTCGTTACTGCATGCATGGAGACAGATACAAATTAGGATGTGAACTCAATAGTTCTAATGACACATGTAGACGAGATTGCTTGAGTTAATATTATTAGAGGACATGACAATTAAGAGTACGTGTTCTCTAGATCCCCGCAAAAAAAAAAAATATTGTTCTCTAGATAAAATCTTACATTACTACACCAAACTGGCTAGTTATATCATTGCACCCCTTGAATGCATCTTCTCATATATATTATTGATTCTTTTATACCAGATCAAAACATGCACGATATCCCCAAAGGTTGCATCAAAGAGCTACTAGCATATGTGAGACCAAGTGTCTGCACGACTGCGTACGTACATGGTAAATTCTCCATATATCGGCGACATGGCCACCGATGGGTCGACCGCTCCTGCATCAGATGCGATATAAAATCAACGGCAGTAATTTGCGAGACCCCTGAACAAAGATGCGCTACGCCACGCCACACATGGAGATAGAGTAAATCACGAGGACGGCGTTACCTGTACTGTAACTGGAGCGAGATAGCTAGGGAGATGAAGGAAGGAGGAGATCGGCAGATCGCGGGAGATGAGATCAAACTTCCTTCGCCGCCGAGACCTAGATGGATTTCTTCTTCTTTTTGCTTGTCGTATAAGTATGTAAAGGAAGAGGAAGCCTTATACTAGTACTACTACACACGTCGTGGTACCCAACTGGCGCGGCCGATTTTGCCAGCACGACACACATCCCAGGCCTTTTCGGAATCGGAATCGGAACCGGAATCGGAAAAGGAACATGAGAACACGAATCCTTATGTATACTAGTACTACTACTACTACAAGTCTTCTCGTTGCTCCAAAAAAAAAACTACAAGTCTTCTTCCTCCTTAGACAGGACCAAATTCCTCACAAAAAAAAAAAGAAGAGCGGAAGGACAAATCTCTCGGCAGCGGAGGCGGTTTGATCTCATCGCCGGTGATCTCCTCCTTCCTTCACCACCCGCCCTCTCCCTGCATCTCTCCACTTACAGGTAATTAACGCTGCCCGTCCTTGTGATTTACAGCATCTCTCCAGTTACACAGGTAACACCGGCCTTCTGATTCAACCCTCCCCTCGCCGTCTCCATGTGTGGCGTGGCGTAGCACATCTTGCTCAGGGGTCTCACTCATTCCTGATGTTAATTATATATCTGATCTGATACAGGAGCGGTCGATCCATCGGTGGCCATGCCGTCGTCGATCGGCCAACGCAACCTCTTGTGTTTACGGAGAAATTGGGATGTACGTATGTATGCAGACACTAGTTCATCATATATGCTCTTTGATTTTATTTTACTTTTTTGAAAAGGGAGGTCTCCTCGGCCTCTGCATCAGAACGATGCATACGGCCACATAAATAGATAAATAAAGTTGTTTAACAAGGTCGTATAGTCTGAAAACAAAATAACGGCGAGCTCACAAAGAGCCACAACGCCAAAAACACAAGGCCCAAAAGCTACAACCGGCTGGCAAAACAAAGATAGGTAAACTAATTGTCTATCCTATTACATGACCGCCATCCAAACCGGTTGAAGATATCGCGCGCTACCATCTCCCACCGGACAGATTCAGTAACCAAACGCTTCCTGGCCTCCGTCGGAGTGAGTAAGGACCACATACGGATCAGCGCAGTAGCTCGGAATAAAACCTGCAAAAAATGAATATTTGTTCGTCTGTTAAAAGCCAAATTATTTCTGCAATTCCAAATTGCTCACAACAAAGCACATACTCCTACACGAATGTGTCTAGCTGTTTCGGACTCTATCCCAACAAGCCACGTTCCAAATAACGTACTGACCGAATTCGGAAGAGTAATGTTAAAGGCAATATGCACCGTGTGCCATAAAACCTTTGCCAATGGGCAGTCAAAGAAGAGGTGCTTGATGGTTTCATCCCGATCGCAGAAACTACACCTAGTAGATCCTGTCCAGTTGCGCCTAATCAAATTATCCTTTGTTAAAATGACTTGTTTATGTACAAACCACATAAACACTTTAATTTTCAAAGGAACTTTGACTTTCCAAACCTCTTTGGAACTAGGGATAACACTAGAGTTAATGACATCGATATACATTGACTTAACTGTGAACTCTCCCGACCTAGTAAGCTTCCAACACAACTGATCGGGCTGATGAGATAGCTGAACCTCCATCAGTCTACTCACCAAATGAAGCCATGCTTCCCACCGGTCGCCCACAAGCGCCCTCCTAAACTGAATATTAAGGGGAATGGACTGCAAAATCGTGGCAACAAGAGCATCACGTCGTTGAACAATATGATACAGGGACGGATACTGAAGCGCTAACGGCGTTTCACCAAGCCAAGTATCCTCCCAGAAGCGAGTGGTGTTACCATTACCGACTATAAACTTTGTTCTATTAAAGAAGGCAGCTTTGACTCTCATAAGCCCCTTCCAAAACGGCGAGTCTGTCGGTCTCACTGTCGCCTGGGACAACGTCTTGGACTGCAGATACTTACTACGTAGAATCTGCGCCCACGTGGCCTCAGATTCAACCGAAAGTTTATACAGCCACTTACTGAGAAGACATCTGTTTTGACTTCAAGATTCTCAATACCAAGGGCCCCCTGGTCCTTTGGTCGACAAATGATATCCCATTTGGCGAGTCGGTATTTTCTCTTTAGTTCATCACTCTGCCAGAAGAACCGGGATCGATAGAAGTCCAGCCTTTTCCTAACACCAACTAGGACTTCGAAGAAAGATAAGAGAAACATAGGCATACTCGTGAGCACCGAATTAATAAGGATCAGTCGTCCTCCATATGACATGAGTTTGCCCTTCCAGCAGCTGAGTTTCTTCTCAAACCGGTCTTTGATGCTCTTCCATTCTCTGTTTGTCAGCTTACGATGGTGAATGGGTATACCTAAGTACATGAAAGGTAACGCCCCCAATTCGCATCCAAACAATTGCCTATAAGCATCTTGTTCCTCATTGGCTCTACCAAAGCAGAACAACTCGCTTTTATGAAAATTGATCTTCAATCCGGTCAATTGTTCAATTAAGCATAACACCAGCTTCATATTTCTCGCTTTTGCCAAGTCATGCTCCATAAAGATGATTGTATCATCAGCGTACTGGAGGATGGATACACCTCCATCAACTAGATATGAGGCACCAAGCCACCCACCTGACCGGCCTCCTTTGCCCTTCCTATCAGAATTGCCAAGATGTCAACCACAATGTTGAACAGAATAGGAGACATTGGATCACCTTGTCTCAGGCCCTTGTGTGTCTGGAAATAATTGTTGGAAATATGCCCTAGATGCAATAATAAAATGATTATTATTATATTTCCATGTTCATGATAATTGTCTATTATTCATGCTATAATTGTGTTATCCGGAAATCGTAATACATGTGTGAATACATAGACCACAACATGTCCCTAGTGAGCCTCTAGTTGACTAGCTCGTTGATCAATAGATAGTCATGGTTTCCTGACTATGAACATTGGATGTCATTGATAACGGGATCACATCATTAGGAGAATGATGTGATGGACAAGACCAAATCCTAAGCATAGCACAAGATCGTGTAGTTCGCTTTGCTAGAGCTTTTCTAATGTCAAGTATCATTTCCTTAGACCATGAGATAGTGTAACTCCCGGATACCGTAGGAGTGCTTTGGGTGTACCAAACGTCACAACATAATTGGGTGGCTATAAAGGTATACTACAGGTATCTAAGAAAGTGTCTGTTGGGTTGACACGGATCGAGACTGGGATTTGTCACTCCGTATGACGGAGAGGTATCTCTGGGCCCACTCGGTAATGCATCATCATAATGAGCTCAATGTGACCAAGTGGTTGGTCACGGGATCATGCATTACGTGACGAGTAAAGTGACTTGCCGGTAACGAGATTGAACGAGGTATTGGGATACCGACGATCGAATCTCGGGCAAGTAACGTACCGATTGACAAAGGGAATTGTATACGGGATTACTTGAATCCTCGACATCGTGGTTCATCCGATGAGATCATCGTGGAACATGTAGGAGCCCATGGGTATCCAGATCCCGCTGTTGGTTATTGGCCGGAGAGCTGTCTCTGTCATGTCTGCTTGATTCTCGAACCCGTAGGGTCTACACACTTAAGGTTTGGTGACGCTAGGGTTATTAGGAAGACTTGTGAGTGATTACCGAATGCTGTTCGGAGTCCCGGATGAGATCCCGGACGTCACGAGGAGTTCCGGAATGGTCCGGAGGTGAAGATTTATATATGGGAAGTTGTCATATGGTCATCGGAAAAGTTCGTGGACTTATCGGTATTGTACCGGGGCCACCGGAGGGGTTCCGGGGGTCCACCGGGAGGGGCCACCTTGTTCGGGAACGTAGCAGAAATTCAAAATTTTCCTATGGATCACCAAGATCTATCTATGGAGAAACCAGCAACGAGGGGAAGGAGAGTGCATCTACATACCCTTGTAGATCGCTTAGCGGAAGCGTTCAAGAGAACGGGGTTGAAGGAGTCGTACTCGTCGTGATCCAAATCACCGGAGATCCTAGTGCCGAACGGACACGTACAGCCCGGTGACGTCTCCCACGCCTTGATCCAGCAAGGAGAGAGGGAGAGGTTGAGGAAGACTCCATCCCGCAGCAGCACAACGGCGTGGTGGTGGTGGAGGAGCGTGGCAATCCTGCAGGGCTTCGCCAAGCACCGCGGGAGAGGAGAAGGGAGAGAGGTAGGGCTGCGCCAAGGAGAGGTCAAACTCATCTGTTAGCAGCCCCAAAAACCCTCAAGTATATATAGGGGGAGAGGGGGGCTGCGCCCCCACCTAGGGTTTCACCCCTAGGGGCGGCGGCCAGCCCAATCCCATCTAGGGTGGCGGCCAAGGGGAGGGGGAGAGGGGAAAGTTGCCCCCCAAGTTAGCTGGGTGCGCCCCCTCCCCCAACCCTACGCGCCTTGGGCCCTTGTGGGGGTCGCACCAGCCCACCTGGGGCTGGTCCCCTCCCACACATGGCCCATGCAGCCCTCCGGGGCCGGTGGCCCCACTTGGTGGACCCTCGGGACCCTCCCGGTGGTCCCGGTATGTTACCGATAAAACCCGAAACTTTTCCGGTGACCAAAACAGGACTTCCCATATATAAATCTTTACCTCCGGACCATTCCGGAACTCCTCATGACTTCCGGGATCTCATCCGGGACTCCGAACAACATTCGGTAACCACATACAAACTTCCTTTATAACCCTAGCGTCATCGAACCTTAAGTGTGTCGACCCTACGGGTTCGGGAATCATGCAGACATGACCGAGACGTTCTCCGGTCAATAACCAACAGCGGGATCTGGATACCCATGTTGGCTCCCACATGTTCCACGATGATCTCATCGGATGAACCATGATGTCAAGGACTCAAACGATCCCGTATACAATTCCCTTTGTCTAGCGGTATTGTACTTGCCCGAGATTCGATCGTCGGTATCCCGATACCTTGTTCAATCTCGTTACCAACAAGTCTCTTTACTCGTTCTGTAACACATCATCCCGTGATCAACCCCTTGGTCACATTGTGCACATTATGATGATGTCCTACCGAGTGGGCCCAGAGATACCTCTCCGTTTACACGGAATGACAAATCCTAGTCTCGATTCATGCCAACCCAACAGACACGTTCGGAGATACCTGTAGTGCACCTTTATAGCCACCGAGTTACGTTGTAACGTTTGGTACACCCAAAGCATTCCTACGGTATCCGGGAGTTGCACAATCTCATGGTCTAAGGAAATGATACTTGACATTAGAAAAGCTTTAGCATACGAACTACAAGATCTTTGTGCTAGGCTTAGGATTGGGTCTTGTCCATCACATCATTCTGCTAATGATGTGATCCCGTTATCAACGACATCCAAAGTCCATGGTCAGGAAACCGTAACCATCTATTGATCAACGAGCTAGTCAACTAGAGGCTTACTAGGGACATGGTGTTGTCTATGTATCCACACATTTATCTGAGTTTCCTTTCAATACAATTATAGCATGGATAATAAACGATTATCATGAACAAGGAAATATAATAATAATAATAACTAATTTATTATTGTCTCTAGGGCATATTTCCAACAGTCTCCCACTTGCACTACAGTCAATAATCTAGTTCACATCACTATGTGATTAACACTGATAGGTCACATCGCCATGTGACCAACATCCAAAGAGTTTACTAGTGTCACTAAACTAGTTCACATCACCATGTGATTAAGACTCAATGAGTTCTGGGGTTTGATCATGTTTTCCTTGTGAGAGAAGTTTTAGTCAACGGGTCTGCAGTATTCAGATCCGTATGTACTTCGCAATTCTTTGTGTCATATTGTAAATGCTGCTTCCACGTTCCACTTGAAGCTATTCCAAATGGTTGCTCCACTATACGTATCCGGTTTGCTACTCAGAGTCATTCAGATATGTGTTAAAGCTTGCATCGATGTAACCCTTTACGCCGAACTCTTTATCACCTCCATAATCGAGAAACATTTCCTTATCCCTCTAAGGATAATTTTGACCGCTGTCCAATGATCCGTTCCTGGATCATTCTTGTACCCCTTGACTGATTCATGGCAAGGCACACTTCCGGTGCGGCACACATCATAGCATACTATAGAGCCTACGTCTGAAGCATAGGGGACGGCCTTCGTCCTTTGTCTCTCTTCTGCCGTGGTCGAGCTTTAACTCTTAACTTCATACCTTACAACTCAGGCAAGAACTCCTTCTTTGACTGATCCATCTTGAATACCTTCAAGATCATGTCAAGGTATGTGCTCAATTGAAAGTATTATTAAGCATTTTGATCTATCTTATAGATCTTGATGCTTATTGTTCAAGTAGCCTAATCCAGGTTTTCCATTGAAAAACACTTTTCAAATAACCCTATATGCTTTCTAGAAATTCTACATCATTTTTGATCAACAATATGTCAACAACATATACTCATCAGAAATTCTATAATGCTCCCACTCACTTCTTTGGAAATACAAGTTTCTCATAAACTTTTGTATAAACCCAAAATCTTTGATTATCTCATCAAAGCGTACATTCCAACTCTGAGATGCTTACTCCAGTCCTTAGAAGGATTGCTGGAGTTTTGCATATTTGTTAGCGTTCTTCAGGATTGTCAAAACCTTCTGGTTGTATCACATACAACCTTTCCTCAAGAAAACTGTCGAGGAAACAATGGTTATTTGAGATTCTATCTGCAAGATTTCACAAATAATGCAGTAACTGCTAATCCAATTTCAACAGACTCTTAGCATCGCTACGAGTGAGAAAGCCTCACTGTAGTCAACTCCTTGAACTTGTCGGAAAACATCTTAACGACAAGTCGAGCTTCCTTAATGGTGATTCTTACCATCATTGTCTATCTTCCTTTTAAAATCCATCTATACCCAATGGCCTTACGACCATCAAGTATTTCTTCCAAAGTCATGGATCCTTTCTCGGATTTTATGGCCTCGAGCCATTCGTCAGAATCCGGGCCCACCATCGCTTCTCCATAGCTCGTAGGTTCATTGTTGTCTAGCAACATGACCTCTAAGATAGGATTGCGTACCACTCTAAAGTAGTATGCATCCTTGTCACCCTACGAGGTACGGTAGTGACTTGATCCGAAACTTCATGATCACTATCATAAGATTCTACTTCAATTGGTGTAGGCGCCACGGGAACAACTTCTTGTGCCCTGCTACACACTAGTTGAAGTGACGGTTCAATAACCTCATCAAGTCTCCACCATCCTCCCACTCAATTCTTTCGAGAGAAACTTTTCCTCGAGAAAGGACCCGTTTCTAGAAACAATTACTTTTGCTTCCGGATCTGAGATAGGAGGTATACCCAACCACTTTGGGTATCCTATGAAGATGTATTTATCCGTTTTGGGTTCGAGCTTATCATGATGAAACTTTTTCACATAAGCGTCGCAGCCCCAAACTTTTAAGAAACGACAACTTAGGTTTCTCCAAACCATAGTTCAAACGATGTCGTCTCAACGGAATTACGTGGTGCCCTATTAAAGTGAGTGTGGTTGTCTATAATGCCTAACCCATGAACGATAGTGGTAATTCGATAAGAGACATCATGGTACGCACCATATCCAATAGGGTGCAACTATGATGTTCGGACACACCATCACACTATGGTGTTCCAGGCGGTATTAATTGTGAAACAATTTCCACAATGTCTTAATTGTGTGCCAAAGCTCGTAACTCAGATACTCATCTCTATGATCATATCATAGACATTTTATCCTCTTGTCACAATGACCTTCAACTTCACTCTGAAATTACTTGAACCATTCAATAATTCAGACTTGTGTTTCATCAAGTAAATATACAGTATCTACTTAAATCATCTGTGAAGTAAAACATAACGATATTCACTCCATGCCTCAGCACTCATTGGACTGCACACATCAAAGTGTGTTACTTCCAACAAGTTGCTATCTTGTTCCATCTTACTGAAAACGAGGCTTTTCAGTCATCTTGCCTATGTGGTATGATTTGCATATCTCAAGTGATTAAAAATCAAGTGAGTCCAAACGATCCATCTGCATGGAGTTTCTTCATGCGTATACACCAATAGACATGGTTTGCATGTCTCAAACTTTTCAAAAACGAGTGAGTCCAAAGATCCATCAACATGGAGCTTCATCATGCGTTTTACACCAATATGACTTACATGGCAGTGCCACAAGTAAGTGGTACTATCATTACTATCTTATATCCTTTTTGGCATGAAAATGTGTATCACTACGATCGAGATTCAATAAACCATTCCTTTTAGGTGCTAGACCATTGAAGGTATTATTCAAATAAACAGAGTAACCATTATTCTCCTTAAATGAATAACCGTATTGCGACAGACATAATCCAATCATGTCTATGCTCAACGCAAACACCAAATAACGATTATTTAGGTTTAACACCAGTCTCGATGGTAGAGGGAGCGTGCGATGCTTGATCACATCAACCTTGGAAACACTTCCAACACGTATCGTCAGCTCACCTTTAGCTAGTCTCCGTTTATTCCGTAGCTTTTATTTCGAGTTACTAACACTTAGCAACCGAACCGGTATCTAATACCCTGGTGCTACTAGGAGTACTAGTAAATACACATTAACATAATGTATATCCAATATACTTCTATCGACCTTGCCAGCCTTCTCATCTACCAAGTATCTAGGGTAATTCCGCTCTAGTGACTATTCCCCTTATCACAGAAGCACTTAGTCTCGGGTTTGGGTTCAACCTTGGGTTTCTTCACTGGAGCAGCAGCTGATTTGCCGTTTCATGAAGTATCCCTTCTTGCCCTTGCCCTTCTTGAAACTAGTGGTTTCACCAACCATCAACAATTGATGCTCCTTCTTGATTTCTACCGCGGTGTCAAACATCGTGAATAGCTCAAGGATCATCATATCTATCCCTGATATGTTATAGTTCATCACGAAGCTCTAGCAGCTTGGTGGCAATGACTTTGGAGAAACATCACTATCTCATCTGGAAGATCAACTCCCACTCGATTCAAGTGATTGTTGCACTCAGACAATCTGAGCACAAGCTCAACGATTGAGCTTTTCTCCCTCAGTTTGCAGGCTAAGAAAATCGTCGGAGGTCTTATACCTCTTGACGTGGGCACGAGCCTGAAATCCCAATTTCAGCCCTCGAAACATCTCATATGTTCCACGATGTTTCGAAAAACGTCTTTGGTGCCTCAACTCTAATCCGTTTAACTGAACTATCATGTAGTTATCAAAACGTGTATGTCTGATGTTCGCAACATCCACAGACGACGTTTAGGGTCCAGCACATCGAACGGTGCATTAAGGACACAAGCCTTCTACTGTCCGCATAATTGCTACTGTCAACTTTCAACTATATTTTCTCTAGGAACATATCTAAAACAGTAGAACTAAAGCGCGAGCTATCGACATAATTTGCAAAGATCTTTTGACCATGTTCAGGATAATTAAGTTCATCTCATGAACTCCCACTCAGATAGACATCCCTCTAGTCATCTAAGTGATTACATGATCCGAGTCAACTAGGCCGTGTCTGATCATCACGTGAGACGGACTAGTCATCATCGGTGAACATCTTCATGTTGATCGTATCTACTATACGACTCATGCTCGACCTTTAGGTATCTTGTGTTCCGAGGCCATGTTTGTACATGCTAGGCTCGTCAAGTTAACCTAAGTGTTTCGCGTGTGTAAATCTGGCTTACACCCGTTGTATGTGAACGTAAGAATCTATCACACCCGATCATCACGTGGTGCTTCGAAATGACGAACTTTCGCAATGGTGCACAGTTAGGGGGAACACTTTCTTGAAATTTTAATAAGGGATCATCTTATTTACTACCGTCATTCTAAGCAAACAAGATGCATAAACATGATAAACATCACATGCAATCAAATAGTGACATGATATGGCCAATATCATTTTGCTCCTTTTGATCTCCATCTTCGGGGCTCCATGATCATCATCGTCACCGGCATGACACCATGATCTCCATCATCGTGTCTTCATGAAGTTGTCTCGCCAACTATTACTTCTACTACTATGGCTACCGGTTAGCAATAAAGTAAAGTAATTACATGGCGTTGTTCAATGACACGCAGGTCATACAATAAATTAAGACAACTCCTATGGCTCCTGCCGGTTGTCATACTCATCGACATGCAAGTCGTGACTCCTATTACAAGAACATGATCAATCTCATACATCACATATCATTCATCACATTCTTCTTGGCCATATCACATCACATAGCATACCCTGCAAAAACAAGTTAGACGTCCTCTAATTGTTGTTTGCTTGTTTTACGTGGCTGCTATGGGTTTCTAGCAAGAACATTTCTTACCTACGCAAAACCACAACGTGATATGCCAATTGCTATCTACCCTTCATAAGGACCCTTTTCATCGAATCTGTTTCGACTAAAGTGGGAGAGACTGGCACCCGCTAGCCACCTTATGCACCAAGTGCATGTCAGTCGGTGGAACCTGTCTCACGTAAGAGTACGTGTAAGGTTGGTCCGGGCCGCTTCATCCCACAATAGCGTCGAAACAAGATTGGACTAGTAATGGTAAGCATATTGAACAAAATCAACGCCCACAACAACTTTGTGTTCTACTCGTGCAAAGAATCTACGCAATAGACCTAGCTCATGATGCCACTGTTGGGGAACGTAGCAGAAATTCAAAATTTTCCTACGAATCATCAAGATCTATCTATGGAGAAACCAGCAACGAGGGGAAGGAGAGTGCATCTACATACCCTTGTAGATCACTAAGCGGAAGCGTTCAAGAGAACGGGGTTGAAGGAGTCGTACTCGTTGTGATCCAAATCACCGGAGATCCTAGTGCCGAACGGACGGCACCTCCGCGTTCAACACACGTACAGCCCGGTGACGTCTCCCACGCCTTGATCCAGCAAGGAGAGAGGGAGAGGTTGAGGAAGACTCCGTCCAGCAGCAGCACAACGGCGTGGTGGTGGTGGAGGAGCGTGGCAATCCTGCAGGACTTCGCCAAGCACCACGGGAGAGGAGAAGGGAGAGAGGTAGGGCTGCGCCAAGGAGAGGTCAAACTCATCTGTTAGCAGCCCCAAAAACCCTCAAGTATATATAGGGGGAGAGGGGGGGCTGCGCCCCCACTTTGGGTTTCACCCCTAGGGGCGGCGGCCAGCCCAATCCCATCTAGGGTGGCGGCCAAGGGGGTGGGAGAGGGGAAAGTTGCCCCCCAAGTTAGGTGGGTGCGCCCCCTCCCCCAACCCTAGGCGCCTTGGGCCCTTGTGGGGGGTGCACCAGCCCACCTGGGGCTGGTCACCTCCCACACTTAGCCCATGCAGCCCTCCGGGGCCGGTGGCCCCACTTGGTGGACCCCCGGGACCCTCCCAGTGGTCCCGGTACGTTACCGATAAAACCCGAAACTTTTCCGGTGACCAAAACAGGACTTCCCATATATAAATCTTTACCTACGGACCATTCCGGAACTCCTCGTGACGTCCGGGATCTCATCCGGGACTCCGAACAACATTCGGTAACCACATACAAACTTCCTTTATAACCCTAGCGTCATTGAACCTTAAGTGTGTAGACCCTACGTGTTCGGGAACCATGCAGACATGACCGAGACGTTCTCCGGTCAATAACCAACAGCGGGATCTGGATACCCATGTTGGCTCCCACATGTTCCACGATGATCTCATCGGATGAACCATGATGTCAGGGACTCAAACGATCCCGTATACAATTCCCTTTGTCTAGCGGTATTGTACTTGCCCGAGATTCGATCGTCGGTATCCCGATACCTTGTTCAATCTCGTTACCAGCAAGTCTCTTTACTCGTTCCGTAACACATCATCCCGTGATCAACCCCTTGGTCACATTATGCACATTATGATGATGTCCTACCGAGTGGGTCCAGAGATACCTCTCCGTTTACACGGAGTGACAAATCCCAGTCTCGATTCGTGCCAACCCAACAGACACGTTCGGAGATACCTGTAGTGCACCTTTATAGCCACCGAGTTACGTTGTAACGTTTGGTACACCCAAAGCATTCCTACGGTATCCGGGAGTTGCACAATCTCATGGTCTAAGGAAATGATACTTGACATTAGAAAAGCTTTAGCATACGAACTACAAGATCTTTGTGCTAGGCTTAGGATTGGGTCTTGTCCATCACATCATTCTACTAATGATGTGATCGCATTATCAACGACATCCAAAGTCCATGGTCAGGAAACCGTAACCATCTATTGATCAACGAGCTAGTCAACTAGAGGCTTACTAGGGACATGGTGTTGTCTACGTATCCACACATGTATCTGAGTTTCCTTTCAATACAATTATAGCATGGATAATAAACGATTATCATGAACAAGGAAATATAATAATCTTTAACTAATAATAAAGAGAATTGGGTTTCTGTCGTACGTCACGGAATTTGCCCATAGAGTTCACATAATTTACCCACATATACCCCCGGTAAGTGGAAAAAAGGGCTTGGTTAGCCCGGCTGGCTGGACTATCCCTCTTCCACCTAGAAGACCTAGGTTCGATCCCCCATCTGCCCCTTTTCTTTGTTATTGCTCCCCCTTTTCTCTATTATTGCTCCCCCTTTTCTCTAGACAGATGCCCGATTGGGCCGGCGCAGAGCGGCCTTTAGCACTTATTTTTCTTAATTATTTTTACATACGTTCTGTATTTTTTTTCTTTTGGCTTTATTTCGAAATACTATGAATATTTTAATCATAAAAATCACTTATATGCAGACTTTGAAATAACGTTAATCATGCACTAAAGAAATTTCAAACATGTATAGAAAGAATGTTTCCATTATATACAAAAAAGTACAATTCATATAGAAAAATAGCAATATAAATTTTCATTCTTTAATAAATGTTAATCATATATTAAAAAAGTGTCAAATGTGCATACAAAAAATGTTTTTTGATGTATAAGAAAAATGTACAGAAACATATATAATGTGGTATGGAACAAAGTAGACATAAAAAAATATATAAGTTTTCAAAAATAGTACATGTATTTGGACTATGTTAAACGTGTATATAAAAAATATTCCTGATGTATACAAAAAATGTAGGATATGTATAAAAAGTAGACATAAAAAATAAAATGTTTTAAAAAATGTTTACCATGAAATTGGAATGTATTAAATGTGTATATATAAAATGTTTTTGATGTATAAAAAATGTACAATGTTGCTGATACAAGCTTTACGTAAACCAATGTCTTGACTTTAATTTTCATATTGTTAAAAAAATCATTTTTTAAGAATATCAATGTTGATATGCAACCTTGAACATTTGGTATGCATGTCCTTACAAATTGATTGTTTTTATGGAGTTGTCTAATATGTTTGCAACCAAATTAAGATTTGACTTGGATTACAAAATAAGCACATATATAAAGGAGGCAAAAATAATGCTCTTATGCAAATGCTATCATTAAATAATAAAATATAGTTTGCTATTTTCATTGTAATGCAAATATTTGTTGGGCACCAGCGAGGAGGAACAACAACAAATGCGTAAAGATATACCTGCAACTAGATATATATTTATATTGTCTAAATTGGAAACACCTTGAATACACTTCAAAAATCATCATGTCTTTGTGTTTTTGCGCAACATCATTTATCATGTTGTTTTTCATGTGGAATCATGCACGATTTCAAGAGATTTGCTGATGTATCGAGAGTGTGTATGAGAGGTATTTTTTTTCTCCCGTTGCAACGCACGGGCATGTTTGCTAGTAATAATAACTAATTTATTATTGCCTCTAGGGCATATTTCCAACACACCTCTCTCGGACGGCCTTATGGGCTGTAGTGGGCAGGGAACCAGAGGGGGCGCCCCCCTAGCTTTGGGGGGCAAGCCCCCTCCCCTAGCTTTGGTCGGCCCCTTCCCCCTTCCCCTATAAATAGAGGAGCGAGGGGAGGGCTGCACACACACCTCCAAGGCGCAGCCCCTCCCCTCCCCAACACCTCTCCTCCTCCGCAGACGATTGGTGAAGCCCTGTCGGAGTACTGCCTCTCCATCACCACCACGCCGTCGTACTGCTGCTGGAGCTCTCTTCCTCAACCTCTCCCTCCTCCTTGCTGGATCAAGGCGCGGGAGACGTCTCCGCTCCGTATGTGTGTTGAACGCGGAGGTGCCGTCCGTTCGGCACTAGGATCTTCGGTGATTTGGATCACGACGAGTACGACTCCATCAACCCCGTTCTCTTGAACGCTTCCGCTCGCGATCTACAAGGGTATGTAGATGCACTCCTATCTCTCTCGTTGCTAGATGACTCCATAGATTTATCTTGGTGATGCGTAGAATTTTTTTTATTTTCTGCAACGATCCCCAAAAGTGGCATCATGAGCTAGGTCTATGTGTAGTTTCTATGCACGAGTAGAACACAATTTTGTTGTGGGCGTAGATGTTGTCAATTTACTTGCCACTACTAGTCTTATCTTGTTTCGGCGGCAGCGTGAGATGAAGCGGCCGGGACCGACCTTACACGTACGCTTACGTGAGACAGGTTCAAACGACTGACATGCACTAGTTGCATAAGATGGCTAGCGAGTGTCTATCTCTCCCACTTTAGTCGGATCGGATTCGATGAAAAGGGTCCTTATGAAGGGTAAATAGAAATTGGCATATCACGTTGTGGTTTTGACGTAGGTAAGAAATGATCGGATTCGATGAAAAGGATCCTTATGAAGGGTAAATAGAAATTGGCATATCATGTTATGGTTTTGACGTAGGTAAGAAACGTTCTTGCTAGAACCCTATTGCAGCCACGTAAAAACATGCGACGACAATTAGAGGACGTCTAACTTGTTTTTGCAGCATATGCCTTGTGATGTGATATGGCCAAAAGGATGTGATGAATGATATATATGTGATGTATGAGATTGATCATGTTCTTGTAATAGGAATCATGACTTGCATGTCGATGAGTATGACAACCGGCAGGAGCCATAGGAGTTGTCTTAATTATTGTATGACATGCGTGTCATTGAATAACACCATGTAATTACTTTACTTTATTGCTAAACTGTTAGCCATAGTAGTAGAAGTAATCGTTGGCGTGACAAATTCCTGAAGACACGATGATGGAGATCATGGTGTCATGCCGGTGACGATGATGATCATGGCGCCCCGAAGATGGAGATCAAAAGGAGCAAAATGATATTGGCCATATCATGTCACTATTTGATTGCATGTGATGTTTATCATGTTTTTGCATCTTATTTGCTTAGAACGACAGTAGTAAATAAGATGATCCCTTATAATAATTTCAAGAAAGTGTTCCCCCTAATTGTGCGCTTGTGCGAAAGTTCGTTGTTTCGAAGCACCACGTGATGATCGGGTGGGATAGATTCTAACATTCACATACAACGGGTGTAAGACAGATTTACACATGCAAAACACTTAGGTTGACTTGACGAGCCTAGCATGTACAGACATGGCCTCGGAACACAAGAGACCTAAAGGTCGAACATGAGTCGTATAGAAGATACGATCAACATGAAGATGTTCACCGATGATGACTAGTCTGTCTCACGTGATGATCGGACACGGCCTAGTTGACTTGGATCATGGATCACTTAGATGACTAGAGGGATGTCTATCTGAGTGGGAGTTCATTAAATAATTTCATTAGATGAACTTAATTATCATGAACTTAGTCTAAAACCTTTGCAATATGTCTTGTAGATCAAATGGCCCACGCTAATGTTGCCCTCAACTTCAACGCGTTCCTAGAGAAAACCAAGCTGAAAGACGATGGCAGCAACTATACGGACTGGGTCCGGAACTTGAGGATCATCCTCATAGCTGCCAAAAGAGCATATCTCCTAGATGCACCGCTAGGTGAAGCACCCGTTTTCCCAGCAACTCAAGACGTTATGAACGCCTGGCAGTCGCGTGTTGATGACTACTCCCTCGTTCAGTGCGGCATGCTTTACAGCTTAGAACCGGGGCTCCAAAAGCATTTTGAACAACATGGAGCATATGAGATGTTCGAAGAGCTGAAAATGGTTTTACAAGCTCATGCCCGGGTCGAGAGATATGAAGTCTCCGACAAGTTCTACAATTGTAAGATGGAGGAAAATAGTTCTGTCAGTTAGCACATACTCAAAATGTCTGGGTTGCACAACCGCTTGTCCCAGCTGGACATTAACCTCCCAGATGAGGAGGTCATTGACAGAATCCTTCAGTCGCTCCCACCTAGCTACAAGAGCTTTGTGATGAACTACAATATGCAGGGGATGGTGAAAACTATTCCTGAGATATTTTCAATGCTGAAATCAGCGGAAGTAGAAATCAAAAAGGAACATCAAGTGTTGATGGTCAATAAAACCACTAGTTTCAAGAAAGGCAAGGGTAAGAAAAACTTCAAGACGGACGGCAAGGGAGTTGCCGCGCCTAGTAAGCCAGTTGCAGGGAAGAAGCCAAAGCACGGAGCCAAACCTGAGACTGAGTGCTTTTATTGCAAGGGAAGCGGACACTGGAAGCAGAACTGCCCCAAGTCCTTAGAGGACAAGAAGGCCGGCAACACCAAAGGTATATGTGATATACATGTAATTGATGTGTACCTTACCAGTACTCGCAGTAGCTCCTAGGTATTTGATACCGGTGCGGTTGCTCATATTTGTAACTCAAAACAGGAGCTGCGGAATAAACGGAGACTGGCGAAGGACGAGGTGATGATGCGCGTCGGGAATGGTTCCAAGGTCGATGTGATCGCTGTCGGCATGCTACCTCTAAATTTACCTACGGGATTAGTTTTAAACCTCAATAATTGTTATTTAGTGCCAGCTTTGAGCATGAACATTGTATCTGGATCTCGTTTAATAGGAGATGGCTACTCATTTAAATCCGAGAATAATGGTTGTTCTATTTATATGAGAGATATGTTTTATGGTCAGGCCCCGCTGGTCAATGGTTTATTCTTAATGAATCTCGAACGTAATGTTACACATATTCATAGTGTGAATACCGAAAGATGTAAGATTGATAATGATAGTCCCACATATCTGTGGCACTGCCGCCTTGGTCACATTGGTGTCAAATGCAGGAAGAAGATCCATACAGATGGACTTTTGGAGTCTCTTGATTTCGAATCATTTGACACGTGCAAACCATGCCTCATGGGTAAAAGGACCAAGACTCCGTTCTCCGGAACAATGGAGCGAGCAACCAACTTATTGGAAATTATACATACTGATGTGTGCGGTCCAATGAGCGTTGAGGCTCGCGGTGGCTATCATTATGTTCTCACCCTCACTGATGACTTGAGTAGATATGGGTATGTTTACTTCATGAAACACAAGTCTGAGACCTTTGAAAAGTTCAAGGAATTTCATAATGAGGTAGAGAATCAACGTGACCGAAAAATAAAGTTCTTACGATCAAATCGTGGAGGAGAATATTTAAGTCACGAATTTGGTACGCAGTTAAGGAAATGTGGAATCGTTTCACAACTCACGCCGCCTGGAACACCTCAGCATAATGGTGTGTCCGAACATCGTAATTGCACTCTATTGGATATGGTCTGATCTATGATGTCACTCATCGGTTTACCGCTATCATTTTGGGGATACGCTCTAGAGACAGCTACATTCACTTTAAATAGGGCACCGTCTAAATCCGTTGAGATGACACCATATGAATTATGGTTTGGGAAGAAACCTAAGCTATCGTTTCTAAAAGTTTGGGGATGCGATGCTTATGTCAAGAAACTTCAACCTGAAAAGCTCGAACCCAAGTCGGAAAAATGCGTCTTCATAGGATACCCTAAGGAAACCATTGGGTATACCTTCTACCTTAGATCCGAAGGCAAGACCTTTGTTGCCAAGAACGAGTCCTTTCTAGAGAAAGAGTTTCTCTCGAAAGAAATAAGTGGGAGGAAAGTAGAACTCGATGAAGTACTGCCTCTTGAACCGGAAAGTAGCGCAAGTCAGGAAGATGTTCCTGTGGTGCCTGCACCGACTAGATAGGAAGTTAGTGATGATGATCAAGGTACTTCGGATCAAGTAGCTACTGAACTTCGAAGGTCCAAAAGCACACGTTCCACACCAGAATGGTATGGCAACCCTGTCTTGGAAATCATGTTGTTAGACAACGGTTAACCTTCGAACTATGAAGAAGCGATGGCGGGCCCAGATTCCAACAAATGGCTTGAAGCCATGCAATCCGAGATAGGATCCATGTATGAAAACAAAGTATGGACTTTGACAGACTTCCCGATGATCGGCGAGCGATAGAAAATAAATGGATCTTTAAGAAGAAGACGGACGCGGATGGCAATGTTACCATCTATAAAGCTCGACTTGTCACTAAGGGTTATCGGCAAGTTCAAGGAGTTGACTACGATGAGACTTTGTCTCTCGTAGCGAAGCTGAAGTCCATCCGAATCATGTTAGCAATTGCCGCATACTATGATTATGAGATATGGCAAATGGACGTCAAAACAGCATTCCTTAACGGCTATCTTAAGGAAGAAATGTATATGATGCAGCCGGAAGGTTTTGTCGACCCTAAGAATGCTAACAAGGTATGCAAGCTCCAGCGATCCATTTATGGGCTGGTGCAAGCATCTCGGAGTTGGAACATTCGCTTTGATGAGATGATCAAAGCATTTGGGTTTATCCAGACTTATGGAGAAGCCTGCATTTACAAGAAAGTGAGTGGGAGCTCTGTAGCATTTCTCATATTATATGTAGATGACATACTTTTGATGGGAAATGATATAGAACTTTTGGACAGCATTAAGGCCTACTTGAATAAGTGTTTTTCAATGAAGGACCTTGGAGAAGCTGCTTACATATTAGGCATCAAGATCTATAGAGATAGATCGAGACGCCTCATAGGTCTTCCACAAAGCACATACTTTGATAAGATATTGAAGAAGTTCAATATGGATCAGTCCAAGAAGGGGTTCTTGCCTGTGTTGCAAGGTGTGAAATTGAGCTCGGCTCAATGCCCGACCATGGAAGAAGATAGAGAAAAGATGAGTGTCATCCCCTATGCCTCGGCAATAGGGTCTATTATGTATGCCATGCTGTGTACCAGACCTGATGTAAACCTTGCCGTAAGTTTGGTAGGAAGGTACCAAAGTAATCCCGGCATGGAACACTGGACAGTGGTCAAGAATATCCTGAAGTACCTGAAAAGGACTAAGGATATGTTTCTCGTTTATGGAGGTGACGAAGAGCTCGTCGTAAAGTGTTACATCGACGCTGGCTTCGACACAGATCTGGATGACTCTAAGTCACAAACCGGATACGTGTATATTTTGAATGGTAGGGCAGTAAGCTGGTGCAGTTGCAAGCAAAGCGTCGTGGTGGGATCTACATGTGAAGCGGAGTACATGGCAGCCTCGGAGGCAGCGCATGAAGCAATCTGGATGAAGGAGTTCATCATCGACCTAGGAGTCATACCCAATGCATCGGGGCCAATCACTCTCTTCTGTGACAACACTTGAGCTATTGCCCTTGCCAAGGCCCAGGTTTCACAAGAAGACCAGGCACATCAAGCGTCGCTTCAACTCCATTTGTGAAAATGTTCAAGATGGAGACATAGATATTTGCAAAGTGCATTCGGATTTGAATGTCGCACATCCGTTGACTAAACCTCTTCCGCGAACAAAACATGATCAACACTAGAACTCTATGGGTTTTCGATTATTCACAATGTAACTAGATTATTGACTCTAGTCCAAGTGGGAGACTGTTGGAAATATGCCCTAGAGGCAATAATAAAATGATTATTATTATATTTCCTTATTCATGATAATTGTCTATTATTCATGCTATAATTGTGTTATCCGGAAATCTTAATACATGTGTGAATACATAGACCACAACATGTCCCTAGTGAGCCTCTAGTTTACTAGCTCGTTGATCAATAGATAGTCATGGTTTCCTGACTATGGACATTGGATGTCATTGATAACGGGATCACATCATTAGGAGAATGATGTGATGGACAGGACCCAATCCTAAGCATAGCACAAGATCGTGTAGTTCATTTTGCTAGAGCTTTTCTAATGTCAAGTATCATTTTCTTAGACCATGAGATCGTGTAACTTCCGGATGCCGTAGGAGTGCTTTGGGTGTACCAAACGTCACAAGGTAACTGGGTGGCTATAAAGGTATACTACAGGTATCTCCAAAAGTGTCTGTTGGGTCGACACGGATCGAGACTGGGATTTGTCAATCCGTATGACGGAGAGGTATCTCTGGGCCCACTCGGTAATGCATCATCATAATGAGCTCAATGTGACCAAGTGGTTGGTCACGGGATCATGCATCACGTGACGAGTAAAGTGACTTGCCGGTAACGAGATTGAACGAGGTATTGGGATACCGGCGATCGAATCTCGGGCAAGTAACGTATCGATTGACAAAGGGAATTGTATACGGGATTACTTGAATCCTCGACATCGTGGTTCATCCGATGAGATCATCGTGGAACATGTAGGAGCCAACATAGGTGTCCAGATCCCGCTGTTGGTTATTGGCCGGAGAGCTATCTCTGTCATGTCTGCTTGATTCCCGAACCCGTAGGGTCTACACACTTAAGGTCCGGTGACGCTAGGGTTATTAGGAAGACTTGTGAGTGATTACCGAATGTTGTTCGGAGTCCCAGATGAGATCCCGTACGTCACAAGGAATTCTGGAATGGTCCGGTGGTGAAGATTTATATATGCTAAGTTGTCATATGGTCACCGGAAAAGTTCGCGGGCTTATCGGGATTGTACCGGGGCCACCGGAGGGGTTCTGGGGGTCCACCGGGAGGGACCACCTCTCTCGGAGGGCCTTATGGACTGTAGTGGGCAGGGAACCAGCCCCTAGGGGGCTGGGCGCACCCCCCCTTGGGCCCATGCGCCTAGGGTTTGGGGGGAACCCTAGATGGGGCGTCCCCCTTGCTTGGGGGGCAAGCCCCCTCCCCTCGCCCCCCCTCTAGATATCATCTAGAAGGGGCCAGCCCCCCTCCCCCTTCCCCTATAAATAGAGGGGCGAGGGGAGGGCTGCACACACACCTCCAAGGCGCAGCCCCTCCCCTCCCCAACACCTCTCCTCCTCCGCAGACGCTTGGCGAAGCCCTGCCGGAGTACTGCCTCTCCATCACCACCCTGCCATCGTGCTGCTGCTGGAGCTCTCTTCCTCAACCTCTCCCTCATCCTTGCTGGATCAAGGTGCGGGAGACGTCTCCGCTCCGTACGTGTGTTGAACACGGAGGTGCCATCCGTTCGGCACTAGGATCTTCGGTGATTTGGATCACGACGAGTACGACTCCATCAAGCCCGTTCTCTTGAACGCTTCCGCTCGCGATCTAGAAGGGTATGTAGATGCACTCCTATCTCTCTCATTGGTAGATGACTCCATAGATTGATCTTGGTGATGCGTAGAATTTTTTTTATTTTCTGCAATGATCCCCAACAATAATGACCTGTGTCATCATTCACTTTAATTCCAACACTCCCTTTTTGCGTGAAAGATTCTACCTGACGTCACCAAGCTTCATCAAAACCCTTCATGCGTAAGGCCTGCTGAAGGAAAGGCCATTTGACTTTGTCGTACGCTTTCTCGAAATCCACCTTGAAAACAACTCCATCAAGCTTTTTCGTGTGGATCTCATGAAGCGTTTCATGAAGGACCACAACCCCTTCAAGGATGTTCCGGTCCGGCATGAAAGCAGTTTCGGTAGGCTGCACCACAACATGTGCGATCCGTGTGAGCCTATTAGTCCCGACCTTGGTGAAAATTTGAAACTAACATTAAGAAGACAGATTGGCCTAGATTGTTCAATTCTCACAGCCTCTGTTTTCTTAGGAAGAAGGGTTATCATTCCAAAATTCAGTTGGAAAAGCTGAAGCTGCCCAGAGAAGAGATCATTGAACAAGGGCAACAGACCCTCTTAATGATATGCCAACACTTCTTATAAAACTCAGCCGGAAATCCATCCGGTCCGGGAGCCTTATTATTTTTCATTTGCGATATGGCCTCAAATACTTCTTTCTCAGTAAAAGGAGCCGCCAAAATATCGTTCTCCACTGCTGTTAGTTAAGGAACATCCTCAATCCTGGACTCATCCAGAGACACACAGTTATCCTCTGGGGGTCCAAACAGCTGCTTATAATACTCGGTAATGTATAATTTTAGGTTTTCCTGTCCTAAAATCGTTCCTTCATCTTGTTCAAGCTGAAAGATCCTCTTCTTTCTGTGTTTACCATTAGCGATCATGTGAAAGAATTGAATGTTCGCGTCCCCCTGGACTACTCGCCGGACCTTGGCCCGCAACGCCCACTTCAATTCCTCCTCACGAAGAAGCTCTTTCATCCTCATCTCCGCGTCAAGCTTGGCATGAAGCTCCGAGGCTGGCAGAACTGTGGTTTCTGCTTTTACATCTAAGGCCTGAATAAGGTAAGGAGCCATTCCTTTTTGACCTTATAAATCCCGCTAAGATATTTGGCCCACCCACGCAGGAAACTTCTCAAATGCCTGATCTTATTCTGCCAGCGCTCAAGCACAGTCCTACCGCTGGAATCCTTAGCCCACTCTCTAGCTACGAGATCAAAGAAGCCGTCTCGCTCAAACCAAGCAAGCTCAAAAGAGAACGAGTTTTTATTTCCCAAGTGAGTGGCCTCACCAGAGTCAACAAATAACGGCGTGTGGTTAGAAATTCCACGGGACAGAGCCTGAACTGTTACAAAGGGAAACTTTTGTTCCCATTCGACACTAGCAACACTCGATCCAACTTTTCAAACATCGGATTTGGCATCGCGATGGCCCAAGTGAATTTTCTTCCTGAGAGCTCAATCTCTCTCAGATCCAAGCTTTCAATGATAGTATTAAACATGAACGACCATCTGCCGTCAAAGTTATCATTGTTCTTCTCCTCACGCCTTCTAATGATGTTGAAATCACCCCCCACCAGGATAGGAAGCTGCTCAGAGCCACAAATCCTTGTTGGAAGTATGCCCTAGAGGTAATAATAAAATGATTATTATTATATTTCCTTGTTCATGATAATTGTCTATTGTTCATGCTATAATTGTATTAACCGGAAACCGTGATACATGTGTGAATACATAGACCACAATGTATTCCTAGTGAGCCTATAGTTGACTAGCTCGTTGATCAACAAATGGTCATGGTTTCCTGACTATGGACATTGGATGTCATTGATAACAAGATCACATCATTCGGAGAATGATGTGATGGACAAGACCCAATACTAAGCATAGCACAAGATCGTGTAGTTCGTCTGCTAAAGCTTTTCTAATGTCAAGTATCATTTCCTTAGACCATGAGATTGCGTAACTCCCGGATACCGTAAGAGTGCTTTGGGTGTACCAAATGTCACAACGTAACTAGGTGACTATAAATGTGCACTGCAGGTATCTCCGAAAGTGTCTGTTGGGTTGGCATGAATCGAGACTAGAATTTGTCACTCCGTATGACGGAGAGGTATCTCTGGGCCCACTTGGTAATGCATCATCATAATGAGCTCAATGTGACTAAGTGGTTAGTCACGGGATCATGCACTATGGAACGAGTAAAATGACTTGCCGGTAACGAGATTGAACAAGGTATTGGGATACCGACGATCGAATGAAAATATATCCCATATATTATGAATATACGGGATATATTTTCAAAACACTCTGAATAATTTTATGGTGCTAGATGGACTTTTCCAACAGCACATAAAACATTCCAAAGTTATTTGAAAATATATCCCATATATTATGAATATAATTCCAAATTCAAATACAATAATGATTTAAATTCAGTGCCCAAAATATTCCTTACAAATGTTCATTATTTTCGGTTTGGTGGCAAGTAACGTACAGATTGACAAAGGGAATTGTATACGGGATTACTTGAATCCTTGACATCGTGGTTCATCCGATGAGATCATTGTGGAACATGTGGGAGCCAACATGGGTATCCAGATCCCGCTGTTGGTTATTGGCCGGAGAGCTGTCTCGGTCATGTCTGCGTGATCCCGGATGAGATCCCGGATGCCACGAGGAATTCCGGAATGGTCCGAAGGTGAAGATTTATATCTGGGAAGTTGTCATACGGTCACCGGAAATATTCGAGGGCTTACCGGTATTGTATCGGGGCCACCGGAGGGGTTCCGAGGGTCCACCGGGAGGGGCCACCTGTTCCGAAGGGCCTCATGGGCTGTAGAGGGAAGGGAACCAGCCCCTTGGAGGGTTGGGCGCCCCTCCCTAGGGCCCATGCGCCTAGGGTTGGGGGGGAACCCTAAGGGGGGCGCCTTCCCTTGCTTGGGGGGCAAGCCCCCTCCCCCCTTGGCCGCCGCCCCCCTCTAGATCCCATCTAGAGGGGCCGGCCCCCCTTCCCCCTTATCCTATAAATAGAGGGGCGAGGGGAGGGCTGCAGCACCACATCAAAGGCGCAGCCCCTCCCCTCCCCAACACCTCTCCTCCTCCGCTCGAGCTTGGCGAAGCCTTGCCGGAGAACTACCACTCCATCACCACCACGCCGCCGTGCTGCTGTTGGAGCCTTCTTCCTCAACCTCTCCCTCCTCCTTGCTGGATCAAGGTGCGGGAGACGTAACCGGGCTGCACGTGTGTTGAATGCGGAGGTGCCGTTGTTCGGCGCTAAGATCGGAATCCACCGCGATCTGAATCGCTTCGAGTATGACTCCTTCATCCGCGTTCTTGTAACGCTTTCGTCTCATGATCTTCAAGGGTATGAAGATGCACTCCCCTCTCTCTCATTTCTAGTTACTCCATAGATTGATCTTGGTGATGCGTAGAAAAATTTTAATTTCTGCAACGATCCCCAACAGTGGCATCATGAGCTAGGTCTATGCTTAGTTTCTATGCACGAGTAGAACACAAGTTTGTTGTGGGCGTCGATTTTGTCAATTTACTTGCCACTACTAGTCTTATCTTGTTTCGGCGGCATCGTGGGATGAAGCGGCCCGGACCGACCTTACACGTACGCTTACGTGAGACAGGTTCCATCGACTGACGTGCACTAGTTGCATAAGGTGGCTAGCGGGTGTCTGTCTCTCCCACTTTAATCGGATCGGAGTTGATGAAAATGGTCCTTATGAAGGGTAAATAGCAATTGGCATATCGCGTTGTGGTTTTGGTGTAGGTAAGAAACGTTCTTGCTAGAAACCTAGAGCAGCCACGTAAAAACTTGAAACAACAATTAGAGGACGTCTAACTTGTTTTTTGCAGCATATGCCGTGTGATGTGATATGGCCAAAAAGGATGTGATGAATGAAATATATGTGATGTATGAGATTGATCATATTCTTGAAATAGGAATCAAGACTTGCACGTCAATGAGTATGACAACCGGCAGGAGCCATAGGAGTTGTCTTTATCTATTTGTATGACCTGCGTGTCAGTGAATAACGCCATGCAATTACTTTACTTCATTGCTAAACCGTTAACTTAATTATCATGAACTTGGTCTAAAACTTTTGCAAAAATGTCTTGTAGATCAAATGGCCCACGCTCATGTCAACCTCAACTTCAACACGTTCCTAGAGAAAACCAAGCTAAAAGACGATGGTAGCAACTATACGGACTGGGTCCGGAACTTGAGGATCATCCTCATAGCTGCCAAGAAAGCATATGTCCTTGAAGCACCGCTAGGTGAAGCACCCGTCCCGGCGAATCCAGACGTTATGAACGCCTGTCAGTCGTGTGTTGATGATTACTCCCTGGTTTAGTGTGGCATGCTTTACAGCTTAGAACCGGGGCTCCAAAAATATTTCGAGCAGCACGGAGCATATGAGATGTTCCAAGAGCTGAAAATGGTTTTCCAAGCTCATGCCCGGGTCGAGAGATATGAAGTCTCCGACAAGTTCTACAGTTGTAAGATGGAGGAGAATAGTTCTGTCAGCGAGCACATACTCAAAATGTTTGGGTTGCACAACCGCTTGTCTTAGCTGGACATTAACCTCCCGGATGAGGCGGTCATTGACAGAATCCTTTAGTCACTCCCACCTAGATACAAGAGCTTTGTGATGAACTACAATATGTAGGGGATGGTGAAAACCATTCCTCGGGTATTTTTAATGCTGAAATCAAGGGAGGTGGAGATCAAAAAGGAACATCAAGTGTTGATGGTCAATAAAACCACTAATTTCAAGAAAGGCAAGGGTAAGAAAAACTTCAAGAAGGACGGAAAGGGAGTTGTCGCGCCTGGTAAGCCAGTTGCAGGGAAGAAGCCAAAGCACGGACCCAAACCTGAGACTGAGTGCTTTTATTGCAAGGGAAACGGTCACTGGAAGCGGAACTGCCCCGAGTACTAAGCGGATAAGAAGGCCGGCAACACCAAAGGTATATGTGATATACATGTTATTGATGTGTACCTTACCAGTACTCGTAGTAGCTCCTGGGTATTTGATACCGGTGCGATTGCTCATATTTGTAACTCAAAACAGGAGCTGGGGAATAAGCAGAGATTGGCGAAGGACGAGGTGACGATGCGCGTCGGGAATGGTTCCAAGGTCGATGTGATCACCGTCGGCACGCTACCTCTACATTTACCTACGGGATTAGTTTTAAACCTCAATAATTGTTATTTACTGCTAACTTTGAGCATGAACATTGTATCTGGATCTTGTTTAATACGAGATGGCTACTCATTTAAATCCGAGAATAATGGTTGTTCTATTTATATGAGATATATGTTTTATGGTCATGCCCCGCTGGTCAATGGTTTATTCTTAATGAATCTCGAACGTGATATTACACATATTCATAGTGTGAATACCAAAAGATGAAAGATTGATAATGATAGTCCCACATACATGTGGCACTGCCGCCTTGGTCACATTGGTGTCAAACGCATGAAGAAGCTCCATGCAGATGGATTTTTGGAGTCTCTTGATTACGAATCATTTGACACGTGCAAACCATGCCTCATGGGCAAAATGACCAAGACTCCGTTCTCCGGAACAATGGAGCGAGCAACCAACTTATTGGAAATTATACATACTGATGTGTGCGGTCGAATGAGCGTTAAGGCTCGCGGTGGCTATCGTTATGTTCTCACCCTCACTGACGACTTAAGGAGATATTGGTATGTCTACTTAATGAAACACAAGTCTGAGACCTTTGAAAGGTTCAAGGAATTTCAGAATGAGGTAGAGAACTAACGTGACAGAAAAATAAAGTTCTTAAGATCAGATCGTGGGGGAGAATATTTAAGTCATGAGTTTGGTACGCATTTAAGGAAATGTGGAACTGTTTCACAACTCACGCCGCCTGGAACACCTCAGCGTAACAGTGTGTCCGAACGTCGTAATCGCATTCTATTAGATATGGTGCAGTCTATGATGTCTCTTACCGATTTACCGCTATCATTTTGGGGATACGCTTTAGAGATAGCTACATTCAGTTTATATAGAGCACTGTCTAAATCCTTGAGACGACACCGTATGAATTATGGTTTGGGAAGCAACCTAAGCTGTCGTTTCTAAAAGTTTGGGGATGCGATGCTTATGTCAAGAAACTTCAACCTGAAAAGCTTGAACCCAAGTCGGAAAAATGGGTCTTCATAGGATACCCTAAGGAAACCATTGGGTATACCTTCTACCTCAGATATGAAGGCAAGATCTTTGTTGCCAAGAATGGGTCCTTTCTAGAGAAAGAGTTTCTCTCGAAAGAAGTAATTGGGAGGAAAGTGGAACTTGATGAAGTACTACCTCTTAAACCGGAAAATAGTGCAGCTCAGGAAGATGTTCCTGTGGTGCCTGCACCGACTAGAGAGGAAGTTAATGATGATGATCAAGGTACTTCAGATCAAGTTGCTACTGAACTTCGTAGGTCCACAAGGACACGTTCCACACCAGAATGGTATGGCAACCCTGTCCTGGAAATCATGTTGTTAGACAACGCTGAACCTTTGAACTATGAAGAAGCGATGGCGGGCCCAGACTCCAACAAATGGCTTGAAGCCATGCATTCCGAGATAGGATCCATGTATGAAAACAAAGTATGGACTTTGACAGACTTGCCCGATGATCGGCGATCGATAGAAAATAAATTGATCTTTAATAAGAAGACGGACGCGGATGGTAGTGTTACCATCTATAAAGCTAGACTTGTTGCTAAGGGTTATCGACAAGTTCAAGGGGTTGACTATGATGAGACTTTCTCTCTCATAGCGAAGCTGAAGTCCGTCCGAATCATGTTAGCAATTGCCACATACTATGATTATGAGATATGACAAATGGACGTCAAAACGGCATTCCTTAACGGCTATCTTAAGGAAGAATTGTATATGATGCAGCCGGAAAGTTCTGTTGATCCTAAGAATGCAAGCTCCAGCGATCCATTTATGGGCTGGTGCAAGCATCTCAGAGTTGGAACATTCGCTTTGATGAAATGATCAAAGCGTTTGGGTTTATGCAAACTTATGGAGAAGCCTGCGTTTACAAGAAAGTGAGTGGGAGCTCTGTAGCATTTATCATATTATATTTGGATGACATACTTTTGATGGGAAATGATATAGAACTTTTGGACAGCATAAAGGCCTACTTGAATAAGTGTTTTTCAATTAAGGACCTTGGAGAAGCTTCTTATATATTAGGCATCAAGATCTATAGAGATAGATCGAGACGCCTCATAGCTCTTTCACAAAGCACATACCTTGATAAGATATTGAAGAAGTTCAATATGGATCAGTCCAAGAAGGGGTTCTTGCTTGTGTTGCAAGGTGTGAAATTGAGCTCGCCTCAATGCCCGACCACAGCAGAAGATAGAGAAAAGATGAGTGTCATCCCCTATGCCTCGGCCATAGGGTCTATTATGTGTGCCATGTTGTGTACCAAACCTGATGTGAACCTCGACGTAAGTTTGGTAGGAAGGTACCAAAGTAATCCCCGCGTGGAACACTGGACAGCGGTCAAGAACATCCTGAAGTACCTGAAAAGGACTAAGGATATGTTTATCGTTTATGGAGGTGACGGAGAGCTCGTCGTAAAGGGTTACGTCGATGCTAGCTTCGACACAGATCTGGATGACTCTAAGTCACAAACCGGATACGTGTATATTTTGAATGGCGGGGTAGTCAGCTGGTGCAGTTGCAAGCAAAGCGTCATGGCGAGATCTATATGTGAAGCGGAGTACATGGCAGCCTCGGAGGCACCACATGAAGCAATCTGGATGAAGGAGTTCATTACCGACCTAGGAGTTATTCCCAATGTGTCGGGGCCAATGACTCTCTTATGTGACAACATTGGAGCTATTGCCCTTGCCAAGGAGCCCAGGTTTCACAAAAAGACCAGGCACATCAAGCGTCACTTCAACTCCATTCGTGAAAATGTTCAAGATGGAGACATAGATATTTGCAAAGTGCATAAGGATCTGAATGTCACAGATCCGTTGACTAAACCTCTTCCGCGAGCAAAACATGAACAACACCAGAACTCTATGGGTGTTCGATTCATCACAGTGTAACTAGATTATTGACTCTAGTGCAAGTGCGAGACTGTTGGAAATATGCCCTAGAGGCAATGATAAAATGATTATTATTATATTTCCTTGTTCATGATATTGTCTATTGTTCATGCTATAATTTTATTAACCGGAAACCTTGATACATGTGTGAATACATAGACCACAACGTGTCCCTAGTGAGCCTCTAGTTGACTAGCTCGTTGATCAACAGATGGTCATGGTTTCCTGACTATGGTATTGGATGTCATTGATAACGAGATCACATCATTAGGAGAATGATGTGATGGATAAGACCCAATACTAAGCATAGCACAAGATCGTGTAGTTCGTTCGCTAAAGCTTTTCTAATGTCAAGTATCATTTCCTTAGACCATGAGATTGTGTAACTCCCGGATACCGTAAGAGTGCTTTGGGTGTACCAAACGTCACAACGTAACTGGGTGACTATAAAGGTGCACTGCAGGTATCTCCGAAAGTGTCTGTTGGGTTGGCACGAATCACGACTGGAATTTGTCACTCCGTATGACGGAGAGGTATCTCTGGGCCCACTCGGTAATGCATCATCATAATGAGCTCAATGTGACTAAGTGGTTAGTAACGGGATCATGCATTATGGAACGACTAAAGTGACTTGCCGGTAACGAGATTGAACAAGGTATTGGGATACCGACGATCGAATCTCGGGCAAGTAACGTACCGATTGATAAAGGGAATTGTATACGGGATTACTTGAATCCTCGACATCGTGGTTCATCCGATGAGATCATCATGGAACATGTGGGAGCCAACATGGGTATCCAGATCCCGCTATTGGTTATTGGCCGGAGAGCTGTCTCGGTCATGTCTGCGTGATTCCCGAACCCGTAGGGTCTACACACTTAAGGTTTGATGATGCTAGGGTTATTGGGAAGATTTGTATGTGATTACCGAATGTTGGTCGGAGTCCCGGATGAGATCCCGGACATCACGAGGATTTCCAGAATGGTCCGGAGGTGAAGATTTATATATGGGAAGTTGTCATACGGTCACCGGAAATATTCGGGGGCTTACAGGTATTGTACCGGGGCCACCGGAGGGGTTCCGGGGGTCCACCAGCAGAGGCCACCTATCGCGGAGGGCCTCATGGGCTATAGAGGGAAGGGAACCAGCCCCTTGGAGGGCTGGGCGCCACCCCCCTCCTAGGGCCCATGCGCCTAGGGTTGGGGGGGGGGAACCCTAGGGGGGCCTCCCCTTGCTTGGGGGCCAAGCCCCCTCTCCCCTTGGCTGCCGCCCCCCTCTAGATCCCATCTAGAGGGGTCGGGCCCCCTTCCCCCTTGTCCTATAAATAGAGGGGCGAGGGGAGGGCTGCAGCACCACATCCAAGGCGCAGCCCCTCCCCTCCCCAACACCTCTCCTCCTCTGCGCGAGCTTGGCGAAGCCCTGCCAGAGAACTGCCACTCCATCACCACCACGATGTCGTGCTGCTGTTGGAGCCTTCTTCCTCAACATCTCCCTCCTTGCTGGATCAAGGCACGGGAGACGTCACTGGGCTGCACGTGTGTTGAACGCGGAGGTGCCGTTGTTCGGCGCTAAGATCGGAATCCACCGCATTCTGAATCGCTTCGAGTATGACTCCTTCATCTGTGTTCTTCTAAGTCTTCCGTCTCACGATCTTCAAGTGTATGAAGATGCACTCCCCTCTCTCTCATTGCTAGTTACTCCATAGATTGATCTTGGTGATGCGTAGAAAATTTTTAATTTCTGCAAGGATCCCCAACAATCCTCACCAGGTCAGCCAAGAACTCAGGCTTGAGTTCGGGCTGTGTGGCACCATATACCGCCACCAAAGCCCAATTGAACCCGTCGGCCTTCGACTGCACCCGAAACTTGACTACAAAATCTCCCATTACCACACTTTGAACCTCGAGCGAATCGCATCGAACTCCGAGTAAGATCCCACCTGATCTCCCTCTCGGTGGCAGACAGTGCTAGTCAAAATCAATACCTCCTGACAAAGTATTTAGAAATTGTGACGCAAAATTATCTCTACCAGTTTCCGATAAAGCGATAAAATCTAATCTATGCTCGAGAGACGCCTCTGCAAGAAACCTTCTTTTAGCCATGTCTTTCAGACCTCTGCTATTCCAAAAGATTCCTTTCATAATTCATCATGGAATTTTTTTAGCCGTACGGATACTGGCACTCCTACGCACTGCGGACACTGGGTAAACCTTCCGCTTCCACTTGTGTTTAGTGATATTCTGACTCTGCAACCGGTCCTCACAACCAGTCTCAGAAGGTCTGGCCACCACATTGTCAAATGTATCATCCTCCTCCTCTGACTCAGGCATGGGAGGAATAAGATCCGCACAAAAATTATCGAGCACCCTGACCCCCAATGCATCAAACTCAGAATCAGTCATGGGCTTAACCGCTGCTAAGTTGCGAATCATCTCTAAAGCCCGCTTAGCCTCTAAATCTAGGAGATCATTAACAGAATTTGAAATTTCACTAACATTACTACCTAGTGAAACTCCTAAATGATTTGCATTTTCAACAATCTCATCATTAGAAAAATGCAAAATGGAATTAGAGGTATTGACCGACATACCAGTAGTGACCTCAACGTCATGAAGCTTGGCCACCCTCATGGCGCACCGCTGTTGAATGTCGTCCACCTCCGGATGATTCTGGAGACGGCATCTCAACCGTCATCCCTCAGAAATCGGATCTGGAATCCCTCCAAACGCATTGACCTCCTCCCGAGATATCCTGCTCGAGGTGTGGCCTCCTACCTCACCCCAAACACGAAGCTGGTCAGCCTCCACGGACGCCCCAGCGGTAATGCCAGGACGCGGTGAGGCACTCTCCAGCGCCGGAGAAGTCCGACGCGCCCCACAGGGCGGAGACGGCAGCGCACCGGGGGAAGGGAGTGCATGCGCCACCTGCCCGAACTCCCCCCACCCCAGCACCGGAGGGGCGGCCACCATAGGCACCCCAGGAGAGTCTCCGAGGCCTCTTGCCCCGAGCACCCTCTCGATTGCAATGCCGCGACCTGCAGAGCGAAAGACGTGACAGGAGAAGGGGGATCCGAGCCCACCTGCATCGGGCCCCCTCCCAAAGGTAAGACCGCCACCACCGAGGCCTCGTCCAGCACTAGAGGAGATAAGGGCACGGGTGCCACCTGCCCCTAGTCCCCTATAGAAGGATGAACTGCCCCCAGCAGCACCTGCACCTCGACAGGAGAGGAGGGAGCCGAGCCCGCCTGCCCCTGGATCCCTCCCGAAGACAAAGCCTCCAACACCGGAACCACGACCTGAGGAGAGACATGTGTTGTGCACGTGAGGTAGTGGACACCTGCCTACGCACCTCCTCCTCTCCCCTGACCGAGAACGTTGAAGCCCGAGGAGCGGGACTCGCAGCATCCTCAAAAACCAAAGCAGGTAACGCGAGCTCAATAGCCTCATCCGACTCCACTCGACCACAACCTCGGTGGTGCAGAAGCAGGCTCGAAGGTCCCAAATCTCAGAGTCGTCGTAGGCACCGAGGATGGTGGAACCGCCCCATCCTCAGTCGTCGTAGACACGGAACCCGGTCCGTTGGACAACTGTCATCCTGTATCATTGACCGGAGTCTCCTTCGCTCCCACGCTGTCATCTCCCTCGTGCATATCCACGTCAGTCTCGTTAGCCGCCTCGGCCAACAGGGTCTCATCCTCAAACTCAATCAGAAGGTTATAAACCTTGCCTCGATAAGTCCACTTGATGACCTCAGGCACATACTCAATGTCCAAAATACTAACCAGTAAACGAGCAATCCCGTGAGCTCCGGTAAAAGCCATATCCACTCGCTCAGGCTTCCCCACCATAATGCCCAAGCTAGCCATGACCCGAGCATCCTGCATTGGCTTAGAGGGGGCCCCGGAGAAAAGCAACCACGCCTGAGTAAGTGGCTTGCCCTGAGGCTCCACCTGCTTCCACTCATGGAACTCTAGGATGCCATCTATGCCCAGCACTTTGCACATACCAAAACTTAGAAGCCTCTGCAAATCCTCCACCGAAGGGAACTCAACCTGAAACATCTTATCCGCGAGACTGACAAGCTCCCACTGAAAGTCCCCAGGGGCTAACTCCCGGAGCCTCTGCACAATCTGGGTCTCGGAGACCTCTCCTCTAGTCACCTTGACAATCCCAGTAGTCATGCTCTGAGCCTCATCAGGAACCTCCCTCTCATTAGGAGATTCAAAAAATGTGAGTTCAGCACAATACACTCCATACATCATGAGAGACGGTGCCTGATCTCGCAGAAGTGGGCATTCCCCCGAATCATGTGCCGGCTTACCACAAGTATCACATAACACAACCATGCACTCAGCAATAAAATGACCCTTGTCGCCACAACGATAGCATAGCATTTTCTCCTTCTTGCGCGCCCACTTGGACGCCCTATCAGACTCAGCCCTGTCCGGCACTTCCACGGACACATCACCCATAGTCTCATTCTCAGGAACCTGAACATTAGCGAGAGCCGTCACAACCTCCATAGCCTGACCGGTCAACACTGGCTCCTCGATAGTCCCGCCAGCGGTCGTCTGCTCGACAACCACGGTCGGAGGAGTTTGTCATGGGCGGTACCAACCACCTCGACCGCCACGACCACCACGATGGCCGCGGAAACCACCCTGCTGCCGATATCCCGGGCCAGATGCCCCCTCGACAAAACCACCGGTAGGACCCAAAAACGGCCTCTCTATCGATCTGTCGCTCTGCCAAGCATATCCACGACCTCCACCCGTGGACGACGAACCCCGGTGCTGACCAGCTCCATAGGCATTATAATCGTCATCCCCCCATTGACCCCGGGGCGTAGCTGAAGCACCACCAACGACGATGTTTTGCGGCGGCGGCGCCTGCGACACCACCGGCGCAGCCCTAATCTGAGGTGGCCGGGAAACAAGATGCGGTGGCTGAGCCGGCCGAGGTTGCGTGCCCGTCGTCACCCCCTGACTCCCCGGTGCAGGAGGCCTGGGCGGCGCGGCCCGCAGCGCCCCCCCTAGCTATGCCGGTTGCCACCGGGCGAGGACCGAGGACCGGCCCTCCACATCCGGCCGAACGCACGACCACTGGACCCTACGCTGGTGGCCGAGCAGTGGGCAGCCCGCCAGCGCAGCGACCCGTTGCAGCATTGGGCGCCCCACCAGAGACGCCAACTCCACGACCCGCAGTAGGAATCACACGCCACGCCTAGTGCCAGTCGCCGGCACTGGCGCAACTCCCCTGCCGCTGCCCGGACCCGGCGGCGGCGCCCCACCAGCGCGGCTCACCCCGCCAGGCGCAGCCGGCTTCTTCCCGGGCGGCGGAGCTCCTCCACGCCCCGCCATGGCACCTAGCTTCAGGATGCGGCGAGCCCGGCCGATCCCCGCGGAGCGTAGATGCGGAGTCGGACGAACAAAAACCCTAGGGCATAGTGATGGAGACAGCGACGTCGATCTTAACGTGCATGCCTCGACTCCCTAGTTTACGAGCAGTACCGGTTCTTGCTGGGCCTCATACCCAATGGACCCTGGCCCACTAAAACCCACCGTCCCAATAGCAAAGCGCAACTCGTCTTGGCCCAGGAGCGAATTCAAACGCTCCTGGCGAGCCGCCCTGATCCGGATCGCTGTGACCGTCGGCGGCGCAGCCGCTGTCACCTCCGACAACGATCGAGGCCCTGCCCGGCAAGCACTCTTTCTCCTAGTCACCGTAGTCCATGATTCCGGCCGAATCAGATCGAAAACAGTTAAGTTCGGAAGAAGTACCTTAGGCAAGGCGCCCTTCCACGGCTGGATCGCTGCCGTCTCCATGGTCTCTTCTGCATGAAGCCCTACCCTAGCCGGATCATCGCAGGGCAAGACCTTGTCGACGGTGGAAGCGACCTCATCTTCATCATAACCTGCACACAAGAACTCACACAACACATCGGAGGGCGTCGGAGTAGGCGGAGATGGCGGCGCCGCATCCGCCTCCTCATCCCCCTCGTCCTCGTCGACGTCGGCAAGGGCCCAAAACCGGCCCCCCACACGCCATCGCTCATCGGAGGGATCAGGCGGAGACCCCGCGGCGATCCCGGCGGTCGCCCCCCCCCCCCTAGTCGCCCCCTCATCGCTCGTGGTGTGCTCTATGCTCTTTGATGTAACCTTGGGATTATCGTGCATATTTTGATCCGGTAAAAGAATTGATGATATGACAAGATGCATTCAAGAGTTTACCATATTTATATGTAGAAACATATGACATAAAGTGAATGCCAAAAGATTCATATTCATACGGCAATTGTTTGTCTTGACCAAACTAAATGTATTTTTTTGATAACCAACCAACATTTGCTGGGAGGGCATGACAAATCAAACTTTTTCATGGCAATTTGTGTTGTCCGAGGATAGCAAAAAAAATTAACAAGCATGGCACAATCTGCCTAGTTCAATTTTTTGCCAGGAATTGCCTTGCTTGCTAAAGGAATTTTCCATCATGTGACAACATAAATTGCCACGAAAAATGTTCAATTTGTCATGCTCTCCTTAGCAAACGTTTCCCAACTAAATAAGCCTTGCATTTTCAGACATGGGGAGTAAAACTTACCCACTAGTAGAAAAGGGGGCATTGGTCCAGGCCAGGTCAGCCCATTAGTCCCAGTTCCGTCTAGAACCGGGACCAATGGTGGCATTGGACCCGGCTCATGAGCCCCGGGGCCGGCCGGGCCACGTGGGCCATTGGTGGGACGAACCGGGACCAATGGGCCTCGCTCCTAGCCCACCACCATTGGTCCCGGTTTGTGGCTTGAACCGGGATCAAAGGCTCCCCTTTAGTCCTGGTTCATGCCACCAACCGGGACCAATGAGGTGCCTATATATACCCCCTCGCGTAAGAGCAGAGCACACTGCTCTGTTTTTTCTGGCCGCCGAGGGGGAGAGGGCTTGGTGGTGCTCTAGCTCACCTCCGATGCACACAAGGTGTTCGATGGAATGCCCGAGCCACACTACTTTCTCCTCTCCAAGCTCGACCTCCAAGCTCCATTTTCCTCAATATTTGTCTAGGTTTAGCGGTCCGTCACGCCCTGTACCCGTCTTCACAACCGTCGATCACCCGCGCCGATCTCATCGCCGGCACCACCATGGTGAGCCTCTTGTTCTTATCTTCTTTCTGAAAGGAAAAATATTCTTACTTGTATGTTTAGATAGATACTTGTATTATTTTCTTACTTTTATTATTGCATCTTATATAGTGCGATGGTTTTGGTATCCGCCCCCGTCGGCCCTCGTCCTGTCTATGATTCGGATGTGGTATATATTATCTTTTCATAACTATTTGGTTCATTTATTGTTTATGACAATTATGCCGACCAATGTGACATAGATTTTATTTATCTAGGAGGTTGTTGAATCAGAAATTCCAACCGACCCTACTGTCGAGAGGTTAAATTTAGTTGAAGAAGAAAATAATTTCTTGAAGGAAAAAATAAGAAAAATTAGAGGAGGAGAAGATGATATTGGAGTTGCATGTTGCGGATGTCGTCGATGATCACAAGATCAAGATGGATGCAATGCGCTTGAAGATTAGAAAGATTAGAAAATATGCCATTCATACTGAGGCTTGGTATCATTATTCCATTGGATCAGTTGTTACCTTGGTTGCGATTATGATCGCATTTGTTTTCGCATTGAAATGTTTCACATAGTTTCAATGTATTGTTTAATTAAATGCTCTGCGGAGCTTTATGTTGTTAGATGAGAACTATGTATGTACTTTGGTTTTAATGTGATGATGAACTTTATTAATTTGGTCACTTAATTATCTATTCATGATGTTCTGTAATGATTTTTGACACACTTAATTATATATAATGCACGCAGATGAACCGGCAATGGATGTACGGTGACAGACGCACCTCCGGGTACATTAAGGGCGTGCATGATTTTCTCGAAGTGGCTGAGGCAAACAAGCAGAATGGTTTTATGTGTTGTCCATGCCCTATATGTGGGAATACAAAGTCTTACTCTGACCGGAAAATCCTTCACACCCACCTGCTTTACAAGGGTTTCATGCCACACTATAATGTTTGGACGAGGCACGGAAAATAGGGGTTATGATGGAAGACGGCAAAGAAGAAGAGTACGATGACAACTATGTGCCCCCTGAATACGGTGATGCTACTGAACATCAAGAGGAACCAGACGATGTGCACGATGATGCTGCAACGGGCGAAGCTGCTGAAGATCAAGAGGAACCAGACGATGTGCCCGATGATGATGATCTCCGCCGGGTCATTGTCGATGCAAGGACGCAATGCGAAAGTCAAAAGGAGAAGCTGAAGTTCGATCACATGTTAGAAGATAACAAAAAAGGGTTGTACCCCAATTGCGAAGATGGCAACACAAAGCTCGGTACCGTACTGGAATTGCTACAGTGGAAGACAGAGAATGATGTGCCAGACAAAGGATTTGAGAAGCTACTGAAAATATTGAAGAAGAAGCTTCCAAAGGATAATGAATTGCCCGACAGTACATACGCAGCAAAGAAGGTCGTATGCCCTCTAGGATTGGAGGTGCAGAAGATACATGCATGCCCTAATGACTGCATCCTCTACCGCGGTGCGTACAAGGATCTGAACGCATGCCCGATATGTGGTGCATTACGGTATAAGATCAGACGAGATGACCCTGGTGATGTTGACGGCGACCCCCCCAGGAAGAGGGTTCCTGCGAAGGTGATGTGGTATGCTCCTATAATACCACGGTTGAAACGTCTGTTCAGAAATGGAGAGCATGCCAAGTTGATGTGATGGCATAGTGAGGACCGTAAGAAAGACGGGAAGTTGAGAGCACCCGCTGACGGGTCGCAGTGGAGAAAAATCGAGAGAAAGTACTGGGCTGAGTTTGTACGTGACCCAAGGAACATATGGTTTGCTTTAAGCGCGGATGGAATTAATCCTTTCAGGGAGCAGAGCAGCAATCACAGCACCTAGCCCGTGACTCTATGTATGTATAACCTTCCTCCTTGGATGTGCATGAAGCGGAAGTTCATTATGATACCAGTTCTCATCCAAGGCCCTAAGCAACCCGGCAACGACATTGATGTGTACCTAAGGCCATTAGTTGAAGAACTTTTACAGTTGTGGAATGGAAACGGTGTACGTACGTGGGATGAGCACAAACAGGAGGAATTTGACCTAAAGGCGTTGCTATTCGTGACCATCAACGATTGGCCCGCTCTCAGTAAACTTTCAGGACAGACAAACAAGGGATACCACGCATGCATGCACTGTTTACTTGACACCGAAAGTATATACCTGGGAAGCTGCAGGAAGAATGTGTACCTGGGCCATCGTCGATTTCTTCCGACCAACCATCAATGTCGAAAGAAAGGCAAGCATTTCAAAGGCGAGGCAGATCACCGGAAGAAGCCCTCCATGCGTACCGGTGATCACGTACTTGCTATGGTCAATGATTTACACGTAATCTTTGGAAAGGGTTCCGGCGCACTAGCTGTTCGGAATGACGATGGGGGACACGCACCCATGTGGAAGAAGAAATCTATATTTTGGGACCTACCCTACTGGAAAGACCTAGAGGTCCGCTCTTCAATTGACGTGATGCACGTGACGAAGAACCTTTGCGTGAACATGCTAGGCTTCTTGGGCGTGTATGGAAAGACAAAAGATACAGCTGAGGCACGGGAGGACCTGCAACGTTTGCACAAAAAAGACGGCATGCCTCCAAAGTAGTATGAAGGTCCTGCCAGCTATGCTCTTACCAAAGAAGAGAAGGAAATCTTTTTTGAATGCCTGCTTAGTATGAAGGTCCCGACTAGCTTCTCGTTGAATATAAAGGGAATAATAAATATGCCAGAGAAAAAGTTTCAGAACCTAAAGTCTCATGACTGCCACGTGATTATGACCAACTGCTTTCGGTTGCATTGAGGGGGCTTCTACCGGAAAACATCCGATTAGCCATTGTGAAGTTATGTGCATTCCTCAATGCAATCTCTCAGAAGGTGATCGATCCAGAAATCATACCAAGTCTAAGGAGTGATGTGGTGCAATGTCTTGTCAGTTTCGAGCTGGTGTTCCCACCATCCTTCTTCAATATCATGACGCACGTCCTAGTTCATCTAGTCGATGAGATTGTCATTTTGGGCCCTGTATTTCTACACAATATGTACCCCTTTGAGAGGTTCATGGGAGTCCTAAAGAAATATGTCTGTAACCGCGCTAGGCCAGAAGGAAGCATCTCCATGGGCCATCAAACAGAGGATGTCATCGGGTTTTGTGTTGACTTCATTCCTGGCCTTAAGAAGATAGGTCTCCCTAAATTGCGGTATGAGGGGAGACTGACTGGAAAAGGCACGCTTGGAAGGGACTCAATAATATGTAGGGACGGATATTCTTGGTCTCAAGCACACTACACAGTTCTACAGAACTCTACCTTGGTGACCCCGTATGTCGATGAACACAAGAACAGTCTGCGCTCCCAACACCTGGAGCAGTGCGACAACTGGATTACATGTGAACACATCAGGACTTTTAGCAGTTGGTTGGAAACACGTCTCAGAGGTGACAACACTGTTTGTGATGAGCTGTACTTGTTGTCCAGGGGACCATCTTCGACTGTTACGATTTGGAAAGGATATGAGATAAATGGGAATACATTTTACACGATTGACCAAGATCAAAAGAGCACCAACCAAAACAGCGGTGTCCGCTTTGATGCAACAACCAAGAGGGGAAGGGACACGTATTATAGTTACATAGTGGACATATGGGAACTTGACTACGGAGTAGATTTTAAGGTCCCTTTGTTTAAGGGAAAATGGGTCAATCTGTCAGGAAGCGGGGTACAGGTAGACCCACAGTACGGAATGACAACAGTGGATCTGAAAAATCTTGGGTACACTGATGAACCGTTCGTCCTAGCCAATGATGTGGCATAGGTTATCTATGTGAAGGACATGTCTACCAGACCGAGAAAAAGAAAAGATAAGGAAGCGAAAACATCATACGATGAGCCAAAGCGCCACATAGTTCTTTCAGGAAAAAGGGACATCGTGGGGTGGAGGGCAAGACAGACATGTCTGAAGATTATGAAAAGTTTCATGAAATTCCTCCCTTCAAAGTCAAGGCTGACCCCAGCATCCTGATAAACGATGAAGATTATTCATGGTTACGGCGCAATAAGCAAATGACACAAGCGAAGAAAAAGTGAAGACTTTCTCCCGCAACTATTATGATGATACCATGCCAACTTTGTAACAGACGAGTATGATACCATTGTCCGTTTTGTACATGCACATGCTATGTGCGTGAAATTGTGATACCATGCCAATTTTCATCTTTTTCAGAGTTCATTTGAAATGTTTTAAAAAAATTGTAATGGCACTAACAGAAAGTTTATAATTTTGCTGACCTAAAAGCAAAAAAGAATTAAAAATAAAGCAAAAAACAAAAGAAAATAAATAATACAGAAAACAATCAAAAAAATGGAAACAAAATAAAAATAGCAACAATAAGTATTTTGTTGTAAGTAAAAATAAAATAAAATAAATAAAGCAACAAAGAAAACAAAAAAACAAAAAAAGTTTTTCAAATTTGAAAACTAATGGCACTAACAGAAAGTTTATAATTTTTCTAAAAGTAAAAGCAAAAAAGAATGCAAAAAACAAAAGAAACTAAATAATGCAGAAAACAAAACAAAAAAACTGGAAAAAAAATAAATAGCAACAATAA
>NC_057804.1:658944837-658950953 GCF_018294505.1 Triticum aestivum
GTAGAAACAAAATAAAACAAATAAAGCAAGACACAAAACAAAAAAGCAAAAAAAGTGTTTTCACATTTGAAAACTAATGGCACTAACAGAAAGTTTATAAGTTTTCTAAATCTAAAAGCAAAAAGAATTAAAAAATAAAGCAAAAAACAAAAGAAAATAAATAATGCAGAAAACAAAATAAAAAAACTAGAAAAAAAAATTAAAATAGCAACAATAAGTAAGGAAAACAAAAAACAAAAAAATGCCTCCGACTGGGCCCCCACGGCCTGAATACGACTAGAAACCCTACCATGGGCCAGGATTCAGGCCCGCAGTAGGCCCAGAAGGCCCATCAGGCAAAGCAGTATCCAGTACGCCAGTAAGCCTGTAGTGGAGAGTAGCTCGAGAGGGGTGCGGCAGTGGGGCTTATAAACCACTATGCGCCCCTCTCAGCTAGCGAGGTGGGACTAAACTTTAGTGCCGCACCGTGCCAGCACACGGCCTTTGGTCCCGGTTGGTGCCACCAACTGGGACTAAAGGTGTGCACGCCGTCACCTCGAGCTCCCCTGCTCACGCATGCCGCCCCGAGCCCCTGCCACGTGCTCGCCGTCGCCGTCGCCCTGCCCCTACCCCGTCCCGCCCCCGCGCACCGGCCCCGCTGTGAGCCGCCGCCCCGGCTCTATTTTTTTATTTTTTTTATTTTTTTGTTCATATATATATAATGTATATGTGTATGTATGTGGCTATATGTTTTTGTTCATATGTGGCTATATGTTTTTTTATTTTTTTTAGTTTAATTTTTTTGTTCATATGTGATATGTATGTGTATATGGCTATAATGTATATGTGTATGTGATGTATATGTGTATGTGTCTATAATGTATATGTGTATGTGGCTAGAATATGCTAAATATATACGTCAAAAATGCTTTTTTTGTTCATAGAAAGTTTTTTGTTCATATATAGATAGTTTTTATATATGACAATGGATATATATTCGATATATATGAGAAATGATGATCCATGGAAAAGGTTTATATATGCAAAAGTTACAATTTTAGAAAAGTTTTATATATCTAGCTAGGAAGGGAAGAAGAAGAAAAAGAATAATGAGAGGAAAAAGGAAATAAGAAGAGGAAAGAAAGAAGAAGAGGAGAGGAAGAAGAGGAGAAATAAATAAGAAGAAGAAAAAAGAAGAAAAGGAAGAGGAGAAGAAGAAAGGAATAGAGGAGAAGAAGAAAAAATAGAAATTTATTTCTATTTTTTCTTCTTCTCCTCTTTTCCTTTCTTCTTCTCCTCTTTTCTTTTCTTCTTTTTTTTCTTCGGTCTTCTCCTCTATTCCTTTCTTCTTCTCCTCTATTCCTTTCTTCTTCTCCTCTTTTTTTCTTCTTTTTTTTCTTCGGTCTTCTCCTCTGTCGTCGTCGATATACCCCCCCTCGGCCCTCTCGCTCGACCAAAACTCTCGAGGACACCCAAACCCTAGAGAAAAAACGATGTTGGTCTCCTACCCCCTCCCGCTGCGCCCCTACCCGACAAACTCTCTTGAGGCCACCCAAATTTACCAAAGTTAAAAGAGCGTTGTCATCGAGGCCACCCCGAACCCTTGAAGCATTGTGTCGAGGCCACCCCAAACCCTTGAAGCGTTGTGTCGAGGCCACCCCAAACCCTTGAAGCGTTGTCTAGGCCACCTCAAACCCTAGAGAAGCAGCGTCGAGGCCACTAACATGATTCCTTATTGTGATTAGCTAGCTAGTTCTACGTTTGCAACTAATATATATCCATTTGTACCATGTTTGAATAATAATTGACATTTTGTAAATATTGGCAGAAACTATGGAGCATTCCCGAGACGAAGCAACAGAAGCGATGTTGGGGGAGATAATCGCGGAAGGAAGTGATGTCGTTGCGTCATTTTTCAACGACACCGTTGGTCAGGAAGGACTGAGTGAAGAAGAGGGCTATGTTCATGATGGCTCCGGCCCATTAATGCCGATACAAGAAGAGGGCTATGTTCATGATGGCTCCGGTGACCCAATGGAGGTACAAGAAGGAGACCATGCTGACTGCTTCGGTGACCGAACCGAGTCCGGCCTGGTATATATATATATATATATTAGTTAAGCCCGTGCTGACTAGTTAATTGATGCATTCATTGTTTTGGTATATGTACACATATTAATTAACTCTCGTCTTTCTTCCTTTTTCTAGCCCTCTGGATCGAGCACAACTTCGGTAAGGAGACGAGGCCCGAAGAAAAAGTTGAGCTCGGATGAAAAGTTTGAGATCACAGCAATCGCGCGCATTTGTTGCTCAGTGCGGGGTTCTTGTTAGGGACAAGATCCCGATCAGCATCCACCAATGGTATAAGCCTAAGGAGGAAGACCCTCAGGTGTCTTATGTCAATGATATGCAGAAAGATGATCTTTGGACTGAGCTGAAGGAAAATTTCACCCTACCGCCAGAGGAGGATCCGGAGAAGCCAGTTAAAGAGCAATTAATCAAGTCTTGTGCTCTTAAGAAGATGGCAGGCCTATTCAGGAGGTGGAGGAAAGAGCTGAAAAAGTTTGTCGACAAAGAAGACACCAGAATTCATCGGCAAATATGAGAAGATCATATATCACTGGCCCGCATTTGTGGCCTACACGACATCGGAAAAGAGTAAGAAGATTTCGGCGACAAACAAGCAAAATGTTGCGAAGAAGAAGTTTCACCATCGCACGAGGTCAAGTGGCTACCTGCAAGCCCGGCCTAAGTGGTCCAAGGCTGAGAATGATCTGCTTGATAAAGGGATCGAACCGGAGACAATGAGATGGCCAGACCGTTGCCGGACTTGGTTCTTCGGGGCTGGCGAAACCTTGGACCCTGTAACGGGGAAGTGCCGTTGGACGGACGAGCAACTGAAAACACCAGTCACAAGGCTTCGGCAGTATATCGATGCAGCGCAGCAAGGGACGTTCGTTCCAGACAGGGAGAAGGACGAGCTCACAATGGCCCTCGGGAATCCTGAGCACCCTGGATGGACACGAGGCACGCCAGGCTCCATTCCGTGGAAGGTTGGTTTTCCGGACACAGGTAGTTACAAAACCCACGAGAGGAGGAAGAAACTGGAGCAGAGCCAACTGCAGGTGCTGCACAAAAGGGTAATGGGGCTAGAGGAACGAGAAGCAGATCGCAACAAACGACCTGCCGAAGCTTCCCCCGAAGCTACCCCACCATCGCAGCGGAGAAGCAGCATGGCTTCCACCAAGCTACTTCAGCCGAAGCATGTCTTGACGGCTCCTGCCAGCTATCCCGTGGATGCTATCACGGAGGCTCAAAATTGCCACCTTATGACGCGACGGATGAATTTGAAGGTCAAGGTGGCTGTTGGCTCTGTTTATCCTACTGAACACGGTGCAACTTTTCACTGCTGGACGATTCCAGAAGGATATGCTAGGGTGATGGTGGATGAAATAATGGAGGGATTTGAGGACCTCCAGCTTGAATACCCTACCGGTGAAGGGGAGACTAGGCTGGGTTCTGCTCTGAAGACTCCATGCCCATGGCGGAAGGAGCTCATCAACCTTCTGAACTGGACGCCTCCGCCTCCTCCTCCTCCTCCGGCGACTCAGGGCACTCCGCCTCCTCCATTGCCTCCTCCTCCGGCGACTGACGATCAGGGCACTGGGCCTCCTTCTCCGGCGCGTGGCGTCACTCCGCCTCCTTCTCCGCCTGTGCCGGCGCGCCCGAGCAGCTAGTAACCTCCTCCTTCTCCGGCGCGTGGTTGCACTCCGCCTCCTTCTCCGCCTGCGCTGGCGCGCCCGAGCAACCAGCAGCCTCCTCCTTCTCCGGCGCGTGGTGGTACTCCGCCTGCGCTGGCGCGCCCGATCAGCCAGCACCTTCCTCCTTCTCCGCCTCGCCAGCAAGGGCGGAAGAGACCCGCCGCCGCCCCGGCTGCTCCGGCGCGTCGTAGTCCTTCTCCTCCGCCTCGTAAGCAAGCACGAAAGAAGACAGGCGCCGTAGCCGCTCCGTCTGCTCCGGCGTCTAGCAGTACAGCTAGCAGAGGCGGGAGGCAATACAGATACGGTCCACCTCTCAAGCCTCTAGAGAAGTTACCGTACGAGAGGACCAAGGAGGAAAATGCGACGATCGTGCGGGCCCACGTGAAGGACTTCTTTGAAGGGGTGAAAGCAAAGAGACATCCACCTCCGGAGGAGAAGGTAGATCCAGTGAAAGCAAAGCGCACTATCGATGCCTTGAGGAAACCACCAAAGTCTCCGCCGAGAACCAACTATGAGCGCATTACTGAACAGACATATCTCGAAGCGGGGCGGTCGGAAAGTACTATCAGTGATAAAAGGTTAAAAAAATGAGCAGCTGGGAAAAAAATTGCCCAGCTCGGCGAACAAGCAAAGCAATCGTGCCCCCCGCTCAATGTGTCTAGCGGTGACATCGTCGCTAATGCTCCGGGGATGGTGGCCGGTTATGGCAATCTTGGAGATTACCTGCCTGGCGATCAACTTCCTGATTTCTTGGAGGTGGACGAACACAAATACGAGTACGGGAAGCCTCTCGTCAAAGATGAAAAATCTCTGACAACTATGATGCGAAGATTCCATAATTGGTACATGAAAACCTGCAGAGAGTCTGAGGGAATGAATACTTTGTATCTGAATATTAAAGAGGAGCACGACCTCGTTGGAAATGATCTGTTGACTGTTCCATTTGATGAGTTCTTCACGTTCTTCAATCAAAAGGCCCTCGATAAACTAACGGTCTTTTGCTATTGTCTGTAAGTACTATTTCTGTCATTAAGTCTCTATATATAGCTCGGCTCTTTCATTGCATGTATTTATAATTAATTATCCTCACTATATTATGCAGATTGAAGATCGTCGAGTGCAAAAAACAAGAAATGTATGATATTGGGTTCATTAACACAAATATCATAGATGAATTTCTGGTTAAAAAGCACCCCGCAGAGGCCGAGGCGAACTTGCTACAATCGTTGATCAAAAATCAAAACAAAGATTTAATACTCTTTCCTTACAACTTCCAGTGAGTGTTACTGTCGTGTGCATATTCGGTTTCCCTTATTACTCGAGCGAGGTTATAGTAATGTAATTGATGAGTTATGCATGCGTGCGCAGATTCCACTATGTTCTTCTGGAGATTAAGCTTGAGCGGGGAGTAGTAAACATCTTAGACTCGAGACGAAAAGATCCCCAAACCTATGCGGACATGACTAAAATGCTCAACAAGTAAGTTCAATCGATCATTTATCGCACCATATCGGCAACTTTTTGTTCATTTCCTGATATCTCAAGTAATAATAATTATTTTCTTTGTCTTGCAGGGTTTGGAAACAGTTCACCGCAGAAGTTTCGGGACTGCCGAAGAAGCTACGATATACATACCCGAAAGTAAGTACTACTAGCTAGCTAGTTGCGCACATCTCTCCCATTGATTCTATAGCTGTACTTTCATCAATGCCATTTATAATGCTTCATTTTCAGTTTGATTGACCTCTATTTCTCGTAAAGTGCTTGTGGCAGGAACAAGGGAATGATTTCTGTGGATACTATGTGTGCGAGTTCATCTACAACGCGACTTTGAAAAATAAGCGGAGCTACTCTAAAAGACAATATGAAGTGCGTAAGCAATAATATTCACAATTTCATTTTATTACACCATCATTTCTATTGAGTTTCATTCATATATGCATTAACCCCCTTCTTCAAATTAGATGTGGCAGATGCAGGATGAACTCCTAGAACAAGATCGCATGAAAGCAATTCAAGAGGAATTGGCGGGATTCTTTTCTTGACCACGTCATCAACAAAGCCGGAGAATATCATGTGGAAATTGATTTCCATTGCTAGGGGATTGTAAGAGATTTTACATATTGTATATGTATGTAGCCAGTAGCGTCGGATAGATAATACGAAAACTTGTTGTTCGACCAATCTCTTGGAGAAGGAGAGGTCGATCGATCACTTCTCTCGGTATGCATGACGAATTTCTGTACTTAATGATTCCCTTCATTTTCTTACTAGCTAGCATGTCAAGGGCCTCTCTATGTACAGTACGTAGCGTCGACCAAGCACGGACATAAGAGACGACACTTCTCTTTATTAATTAGCTAGCTAACACAATAT